>NC_060072.1:32829015-33132045 GCF_922984935.1 Meles meles
AGGTGAAAATGAGATCACAGGGATGAAAATTTCTTAGAAACTGAAAGTTCTCCACACATGGTTGTCATGAACATCTATCCAGGAATCAAAAGTACAGACACTGGAGTCAGATAATTTCAATTCACTTCTGACTCTGGCATGCACTAGCTACTAGACTGAAAGCAAATTGCTATGTCTCTCTTTTCCTCAGTTTTCCCATACGTATGTGAAGTGTATAAAAACTACTTTGTAGGATTGTTGTGGAGGAGAGGAGCATAACTGAAGAATAAGCATAACACTTATTATACAATAATAGTTTATTAAATATCCTCTGATGCAATAAAAATACCATTAAAAAAGGAGAGGAGGATTATAACCATGATTCCTAACTTAGCATCTCTCTCAACTTTTCTATATTTACTCTGATGTATTATTTTAATTCCCTTTCCCTAAGACACTTTCTGACCATAGCATATGCAAACTCTAATTCCCACTCCAAAAGCAAAACAGTATCTTATGAAGGTTAGCTTTACTGAAATATATGCATTCTAAAACCCCAGGACTCTTTCTCTGACCTTTTCTGTACTTTTACAGAGTAAAAGTGGCCATCTTACTTTTGTTATGACAGCATATCACGTATTTGCAGAGTGATACTATTTTTTTGGACTAAGTGTTTTAGAATAGCATAATTCCTTTTATCTTACTCCTACATTGACAAAACAAGTATAGGTTATGGCATTGAGATTTTTATTGGCAGAAGCATTCACGATTAAATAACATTGAAACATATGTTTTTATCTGTGCCCTGAAAAGACCATATATAATTTTTTCCTTGCATTTATTTCGAGTGAGGTACAATTGTTTCGCTAAAGTAAAGTCCCTTTATTCTGGCCCTTTGAAAAGAGTGAAATTACTGCTAATTTTTATGGTTGAAATTTCCAGCCTACCCAGTAGAATTGGAATACATCTCATATGGAAGTTTCCATCCTACATGGGAGAAATCCACAGGATTTCTTTACAGCAATAAACAAGTACTTTGTTTTATTCTTTATGTTTGACCAGATTTATCCTCTTCTTCTTTAAAGAAAATCTGGGGCAAGTTGGCTCCTACGATAAGCTGTCAAGATGAAAAATCCACACTGTAATGTCAATTTGCAATGCTTGTGGTTCAAAGGATATTTATGGCACATGTGATTTATTTTTCAATCACCTAAGATTTAACAAAGAAACTATATCATGATTAATCTCAAAAATTGAGAGGTAATTTATTTTTACAAATTCTGGTTGAACAGCAACAGCATGTCATTTCTAAAGGTGCTATTAGGAACAACAATAGCACACCAGCTATTGAGGTATGTATAGACTGAATATTTTAAATTGCGAAGAAAACAAAAGGCAACACCTGAGGAAAATCTAATGTAGACACTCTACTGTCATTTTGGGGGAATGCTTTCATGGATATTAGATAGGTGAAAGTGACGTATAATATCTTTTCAGGACTTTTATTATGAGATTAACTAATTTTTCAAATGCATGTCATCCTCTTAAGTCTTTCTAACATGGTAATTTTAACACAGATTTTATTTTATTAATAAAATTGACAAAAATTAATTAGTTGGGGTGAAAATTCAACAGTGTTGGAACAGCTTCTATGTTTCAAATGCTCTTATTCTTGATTCTGGCAGATGACTTCTTGTACTTCTTAGCATCAACTTCGGAAAATCTGCTTTATAATTAATCTCCTAATATTCACTTTTCAGCTGTATTCTATTCAGGATTAAACCTTACAGACCTGCCTTCTGCTGAGTAAGTCCTTGGCTTTCTTACTACAATTTTATTTTCTTAATGATAACATCTATCATTGCAAATTGCACCTGACATAAATTCTCCTTAAGGTCTTTCTCCTTGTTCTCCTGCAAAACAGATTTAGTCTTTGTTTTACAAATAATTGACAGTTCTTGTTAAAGTACATTACTATTACTAAAAAAATTACATAAACTCATCATTTTTGTTCTTTTGTTACAACTATAGAAACAGTGAATAATTAGATATATTTGAATGGATATTGAAATATCTAAGGTACAGTATTTAAAAAGTTATTTTGAAAATAGTGTACTTTATGACTATAGTTGTCTATACAAATATGTTTGTTCCTTAGATAACAATGTTAAAACAGAATGTGCATAGAAAAAAATCTGATATGACATGCACCAAATTCAGCATTCATTTATTGAGTGGGATTATAGTAAACCTTCATTCCTTATATTGTTATGTATAATACCTGGCAAGAGAGGTTTTGTTTTGGTTTGGCTTGGTTTAAAAATTAAATTGTTGCATTTATTTTAACACAGCTGAATTTAGTGTGGAAAGTGTTTTTGTTTGTTTTGATTTGGTTTTGGCTTTGGTCTTGGTAATAAAACCTGAGGAAAAGACCAGAAACATGTATATCTGCATATTAACAATGACTAATTCCAGAAGGTAGAATTACAGGCAACCTTAGTTTCCTTGCTTCTTGACTATATTTAAAATATGTGTTTGTAAGAAAGAATTGTCAGTTTAGGCTGTGCAAAGTAGAATCATGTGAATGGACTAAAATTCAAAAACTCTCTCATTTATGACACTTGTAAAAACAACTCATTCCTCATACACTTTGTTTTGGAAATATGATTTTATTATTGTGGTTAATTCTTGATGAAATTTGCTTATCAATAAACTACCTTAATTGTGTGAGCATTATTAAATCAACAAACCAAATGTAGCACATCATAGTGAAGTTATTGCTTGACTTTCTCAAAAGCGTTAGTTAATTGCAAGGGGAATGAGAATCAAGTGAGGTTTTCTTTAACATTTTTTTTCTTGGTGGTTATGTCAATTTTTCTTGTGTTTGTTTTTAATAAGGTCACAGGTAATGACAGTAGAACAATAGCATACTTTTTTCATATATAACAGAGAAAATATATTGGGAAGATCAGTTTCTAGTTGTAAAAAAAATTAAAACAATAAAAAATTAAAAATACCTCTTTGCAAGCCGTTATTTAAGATATTTCTGTTTTAATTTGCTAAACCACTTTTTGTTATGAGTTACGTAGACATTTGGGTTTCATTAATTTGTTTCAAAATTCTTATATCAAGTGTGCATGTTTTATTCCCAACTATACACTCTATTTTTCTTGTTATTATTGTCTTTCTTGGGCTTCTGGTTTTCCTTTGCCTCTTCAAACATCTCCAGCAATATTTAAAATCTTTGATAGCTAATGGTAATGTCAGAGGACATTTTCTGGATCCAAGCCAATCATAATGTCTTTAACTAATGTTTATATATACCAAGCTTGCCAGCTACTTACCAGTGCATAACAGAAGATAAATGTACACCAGTCTACTACCAAGGCTAAAAGAAGCCAAGCCATCTGACGGCTAGCAACCTAATTTTTACATAGCTGTTTATAATTCTCATCGTCATGTTATAGCAATATGATTTATTAATCCTTCTGGCATTTTTCTCCTTGACAGCCTCTCAGCTGCTGTTACATCCTTCTTGGATGGGTAAGTTCTATATACTATTTTGAAACTGTGAGTCAAATTTTATGTGTTGAGACTTCATTTGTTTTAGGCACTTATTCTTCTAAAGAGGAAAACTTTAACACTATCAAAGATAAAATATATATATATATATAGGATCAAGAGAAGTAAAAATGAAGAAAAATAAATTTGGAGATGTGATTGCGATGGAAATTTTCCAGTTTTAACTCAGAGTGGGTTAAAATATAACTTACATTGCAGTTTTTATAGACAGGCCATAGCACTTTTCTCCAAATGGAAAATACCGTTTTAAGACCTTGGCAGTCTCTTGTGAATATTCAAGTACTTTGATTCAGGACTGTTTTTGCCAGAATATTTAGAATTTTACACCTTTTAACTGTACTTTTACATTGAATTTAAAATCATCAATAGTTGGCTAATTCAAAATAGTAGTTATCCATTGTGTTTCATGTAATTATTTTATTATAAACTTAGATTTGATGTCACTTAAATATTATACACATTAAATACAAACAATGAAAAAAGCTATTGGAAGGGAGACTATACACACACACACACACACGTGCACACACACATACACACTGTATTTTGGTTTGTTTTTTTTTAAAGATTTTATTTATTTATTTGACAGACAGAGATCACAAGTAGGCAGAGAGGCAGGCACAGAGAGAGGGAAGCAGACTCCCCGTTGAGCAAAGATCCCGATGTGGGGCTCTATCCCAGTACCCTGGGATCATGACCCAAGCCGAAGGCAGAGACTTTAACCTACTGAGCCATCCAGGTGCCCCTTGGTTTGTTTTTTATAATAAAACATGGGGAAAGACCAGAAACATGTAGATCCATATATATTAAAAATGGCTAATTTGCACAGATAGAATTATAGGCAATCTTAATTTTCTTTATGTGTGTATAAATATATTTACCACTTATTTATATATTGCACACACACACACACACACACACATCAATGATTTACTAAGCTAAGCTCCAATCAGGGTTGTGTTGTTAGAATCTATAGCAAAAAAGAGGAAAATATTGTAATTCTATAATTCCTTTCATCTAATAAAAGAAATGAAGTATTTTTATTTAATGTGGACAGACACATTTCTTCATGTGAGTGAATCCAGAAACATTTCAGCCATGTAAAATGTATTATGTGCTATCATATTTTCAACTATAAATTTGCACAGACTATTTTTTTTTCAAATGGGTAACATTCTTCTGTGAATGCTTTGGTGATTGTGATTGTGTGTTTCCTCAACTATTGAGGTGTTTTCTGTCACATTTCTTCAAAGAAGTAAAACAAATGGTTTATTCCTTTAGGAAAAATGCAAACATAATGCAACTTAGAATTTGTTTCAACCTCAGTCAGGAGCTTGTTTTGAGATGCAGAATTTGTCACCATTGTATTAGAAAGTCAAAATATTTGTCTAAAGGATTTTATGTTTTTTAAAGATTTTTATGTATTTATTTGAGAGAGAGAGAGCCCACAAGTGGGGAGGATGGGCAGAGGGAGGAGCAGGCTCTCTGCTGAGCAAGGGGCCCAACAGACAGCTGGATCCCAGGACACTGGGATCCTGACCTGAACCTAAGATATTTGCTTAACAGACTGAGCCACCCAGGCGCCCTTGTCTAAAAACACAGCTGTGCCAGTTGCAAGTGAGTACACAAAATAAGAAAGAGTTTTTTGGTCTTTGTGTCTCTCTAATTTCTGTGGAGTCTTTTGTCTGGCCTAGTCTAACTCAAAATCATTACTACTTATACCCAACTTGTTTAAGGTCCATGAGAACTGGTAAAACAATCAATGGAGAACCAATTAAGTACTTACTAATTTTCACATAGCTTCTCACTCATTAAAAACTGGGGGAAAAAAGAGGAAAATCTGGCATATCTTAGATTTTAAGAAGTAGTTTCCTCTGTTTCAATCTCTTCTTTTATAGTGTATAATAATATGCTATAGGAAATAATGTCTCAACATCCAGAAAATTTGAATTTTAAGTCACTCCTCTTTATTAAAATCATAATACTATTAGACATCCTTTTAAAGTTAGTGTTGATTTTTAAATTTTCAATAATTTCACAAATAATTTACTTATGCTCACATTAATAAAGTGACATTTCATCACAAGTAAACTGTAGTTCCCAAAATTAGTACATCTTATTTTCTTTCTGAAGTCACATAAATTAATTTGTAACTGTTGATACTGCATATATTGTGGGGGAAGTTTGGGCCATTATGAAATTTACATATACAAAATACATTGTATTATATACATATGTGCATATTTATTGTGGTATTGTGATATATTTTTATATATATCATAATTAATGTATATATGCAATTAATGCTTAAACAGTCTTTATACGGTTTTAGAACAGAGAAAGTGGATGCCCCAAAACATAGCTCTGGTAGTGATAGTAATAAATTTAAAGCATTGGATTACCCAGTTTGCAAAATACTTATTAATGAATGAAGATTCATTTTAGAAAATTATTAGGAATGCCTATAATTCTGTCAAAATTCAACTACAGAATGCTTCACAATATGGGGAGGGGCAGCGTCAAAGAGGTCATTAAAGGCTGTTGCGTCTTGCACTTTATACATCACGAAGTAAAGATTTATGAAGAATAATTAATTGTTTAGGTGCTAATTTACCATTAACCATTCGGAAGCATAATTAATGACAGTGGTTTATTTTGAATCATAAGAAAGTATTTCCTATTTTTAAAAATCATGTGTAGTAAAAAATCTATGAAAATGCATTTTAATTCAGATTTGGAGTTTTTCAGTATCTTATAAAAAGTGAAATTTACAATGCATGGGTATTGTGTAGAACCTGTACAGATAAAGGGAAAACTTGAACATGCTTATACAGAAGCCTTGTTTCTTGAAAGCCCCAAAGTCTCTTGATTCTCTTTTCTTCCCTCTTGTTACCTAAGTAAGATAAAACATACTGTACTCAAGTTGCAAACATGCAATTTCAGAAATGTTTGCAGCAGTGAGAAATTTAATTACATGTTTCTTACATGTTTACCAATAAACTTTATTGTAGTTGTTATATTTTATTTTTTATCGAATTCAGAGAATTAAGAAAAAGATTAAAATAGTATTTTGAGAAATGTGTAATTATGAATTTCTAAGGAGCAGTGATGAACCTGGCAACATTAGTTTTTCAATATTCTCAAAACTCAAAGAGTAAGGAGAACCAACTTTCTTCGCGAAATGTCATATAAATTAATGAATAAGCACTGTGTGATGGGGCTATCAGTGTATAAAATTGTTTTATAGACTTGAAACATGACTTCAACATCAATACAGCACGTATATCGCCATATCCTTCTCTAGAAGCAGGAATGAGGGGTGCTAGGGTGGCTGAGTTGGTTTAGTGTCAGACTATTGGATTTCAGCTCAGGTCATGATCTCCAGGTTGAGAGACAGAACCCCACATTGAGCTCTTTTCGCCCAGTGTGTAGTCTGCTTGAGATTTCTCTCCCTCTCCTTCCACCCTTCCCCCTGTTTGCACATACACTCTAAATAAATTAATAAACAAAAAAACAAATAAATAAAATCTTTTTAAAAAAGAAGCAGGAATAATACACATGAGAACCCCTGAGTTCAGCATATTTAGGAGCATGGCAGACCTGTGGTTTTCATATGTATGCCATATCTCTCCCACTAAAATAACCCCATCTGTTCCATGTGTATCAATTAGTAGGGACCTGGCTCCCATCCTTCATAACCCCCAACACCATAATGAGGGATGGACATATGACTTAGGTCAATAAAATTAGGGTCCACTATACCATTGGTCAGACAGATTGGTGTCAGGCTATATGAACAATACAAGTTAGGTTACTACTTTTGTCCTTATTTGCTACAAAAAGGAACAGAGTAAAGCAAACCTGGAACATGAATAGGAACAGAATCCCTATGTCATGATTTGAGACCTAGAATCTTTTCTTTCTTTTTTTTTTTTTTTAAATTATTTTTTTTTTTAAGATTTTATTTATTTATTTGACAGAGAGAGATCACAAGTAGACAGAGAGGCAGGCAGAGAGAGAGAGAGAGAGGGAAGCAGGCTCCCCGCCAAGCGGAGAGCCCGATGCGGGACTCGATCCCAGGACCCTGAGATCATGACCTGAGCCGAAGGCAGCGGCTTAACCCACTGAGCCACCCAGGCGCCCGAGACCTAGAATCTTTTCAATAACATCTGTCAATATAATCACTTTTTAAAAAATGATTGTTATTTTGAGATTCTATTTTGTTATTTTGATTCTTGATAAATACACTACACATACTGATTTGGTGTGATATGATATTTTGGGACTTCCAGGTCATTCTCTGATGTGGTCTTGATAATAGTATGGTAACTGAATCCAAATGTTGTATGACAAAGATCCAGACTCCATGCAAAATTTGTCAAAATCGGGGAAAATGAGGCATTTAGATACATATTTTTACAATGTGAGTATGTATATGCACGTGTGTTTAATTTTTCAGGAAGTAAATTAATTACAAGAAAATATCCAATAGCAGAATTACAAGTGTTCAGTTTTTTGGTTTTTGGTTTTTTTTTAGCATCTAAAGACTTGACCTCTCTGTTAGACATTTAACTGTTCTAAGGACATTGGCTGTTCTTCAGTGTCTTTTGGGATCTTTGGAGAAGCTGCAGGCACAGAATTTGCAGCAATGCTAGCATTCCTTCTCTTTGAGTTTAACCCTGCTTGTTCCTGGTATGGGTAGTTTACACTGCCCTTCCTCCTGCCCTTATCCTCATTTCTTTAGTTCTTTAGATAACCTGATGGGAGAGGAGAACCCATTACTAAACATTGACTACAATGTGCTAAAGTGCTCACCCACACATAAGATTCTTCTGTTTACTGCCCTTGTTATTTATGTTGATATTTGCTTAAGCTAAAATGTATATGTATTTAACATATATTGAGTGATTTAGAAAGACCATGCACATAAATTTTATCCACAATTCTTTCTTTTATTGAATTACATGATTTTACCCACATTGAATGTCATAGCATCTTCATATCTACTTTTTAAAATGAATTTTAATTTTAATTTTAATTTAATTTTAATAATTTTAATTAATATATAATGTATTATTTGACCCAGGGTTACAGGTCTGTAAATCATCAGTCTTACACAATTCGCAGCACTTGTATCTACTCTCTTAAAATATGGAAACATGTCATGCTGTATATTATCAGTAGGATGGACTTGCACAATTGAGAATATATTTAGAATCTACTGCAAGCTCCATGGTTTCTGTTTTGTTTTGTTTTTATTTTTATTATTTTAATTTTGATCTTATGTTATCAGATGCCTTGTGGTCACTTTAAGACAAAAACACAATTCCTGTTTGGTGAAATTGAATTGACTAACCCTGCATAGTAATCAAATGTGGAACTTAAAGTTAAATATTTTCTCTTTCTCCTTATGGACCAAGTAATATAAGGCAGAGGAATGAATCTCTTTTTTAAATTTTGTTTTATTTAAATACAATTAATATATAGTGTTACTGGTTTCAGAGGTAGAGTTCAGGGATTCATCAGTTCCATATAATACCCAGTGCTTATTTTGCCCCCCTTAATGCCCATCACCCAGTTACCCCATCCCCCCCCCACTTCCACTTCAGCAACCCTCAGTTTGTTTCCTAGAGTTAAGAGTATCTTATAGCTTGTCAATGCCCTCTCTGATCTTGTCTTATTTTATTTTTCCCTCCCCTCCCCTATGATCTTCTGGTTTGTTTCTTAAATTCCACACATGAGTGAAATCATACGATAATTGTCTTTCTCTGATTGACTTATTTCACTTGCATAATACCCTGTACTTCCATCCACATGATTCTTCATTCTTCCTAGCTTGCATTCCCTCAACCAACTGAGCTCTTGAGCTAAGGACTGTTTAGTCTCCATGATCAAAGGAGAAGAGGAAGGAGAAGAAAGCAGATAAGGGCACTTTAAGGATGAATTCATGCCTTCTAGGCCAGATGCGTTTTTTCAGTCAAACTTTCTTTGTTCTTATGGATCACTTCTGTGGTTCTTTTGTTGCTAGGTCATCATTTTGGACAAGATACCATTTTAAATGGCTGCAGGCCAGTGCTCCTTTTGCTAGATCCACACCTGGTACATCAGACTCTTGCACTTCTTAACCTATTATTAGGGCAAGTGGCATGATCTTGCTCTTGCAACCTTGTGCTGTTTCCTTTTTAGATTTCTCAAGCATAAGTCAAGAACCACATCGTGTCATACTCCCTTTAGTGACATATACCCAATACCTTGATTGGTCTGTTAGACTTCCTTTCACTGACTTGTATTAGTTTTACCCTCCACTTTTTGAAGTGTTGAATGTAGGAGGGATTGTGGGGGAGGACAAAGTGTACAACTTAGTGTTCAATTCTAAAGAAGTCTTTAAATATTCTGTCTTTTTTTTTTGTTTTTTTTTTTGTTTTGTTTTTTATTTATTTTTTTTTAGCATTTAAATATTTTTATTTTATTTATTTTTTTTTCAGCGTAACAGTATTCATTCTTTTTGCACAACACCCGGTGCTCCATGCAAAACGTGCCCTCCCCATTACCCACCACCTGTTCCCCCAACCTCCCACCCCTGACCCTTCAAAACCCTCAGGTTGTTTTTCAGAGTCCATAGTCTCTTATGGTTCACCTCCCCTCCCCAATGTCCATAGCCCGCTCCCCCTCTCCCAATCCCACCTCCCCCCAGCAACCCCCAGTTTGTTTTGTGAGATTAAGAGTCATTTATGGTTTGTCTCCCTCCCAATCCCATCTTGTTTCATTTATTCTTCTCCTATTTTCCAGCTCTCAACCATCTGTGTCCTTGATGGGACTGAAATTAATTAATTAATTAATTAATAATTAAAATAATTTTAATTATTTATTCATTTATTATTCATTTAATTATTGTTTTAGGTCACTATTTTTGGCTGTTACACAGCAGCAGATAATCAGAGCAAGAACTAAGAAATATTGAGAGCATTTTTCCTTTCAAAAATGCATGAAAAAATGAACCAGTTAGAGAGTTTATTTTAACGTTATGGTTCAGATCAGGATTCTTCAAAGCAGTCTTACTGACATTTGGGGCCAGATGATTTTTGTTGTGGGGGGCTTCCCTGTGTATTGTTAAAAGTTTACCAGCATCCCTGCCCTGTTCTACTAGATGCCAGTGGCACATAATCCCCTTAGTTGTGACTACCAAAAATGGCTCTAGACATTTCCAAATGTCCTCTAGGGGAAAGACCACTCCTGGTCGAGAATCACTGGTTTAGATAATCTTAGGGAAAGAATGGTAGGAGAAAAAAAAAAAAAACTTGGGAAAGAAAAAAATATAAAATGTTATATTCTAAATAGCCAAGAATTTGTATCAAGCCCACTAATAGTAAACCATGAAGTAGAGACATTACTGAAACAAGCATATGCCAGGATTAGATACACTGTTTGCAAAATCATCAAAATGTTCATGCTATTCATACTTTGTATATACATAGGACTAGCACCATTAAGTTATGCAGTTATTGAAATTCACCTTCCTGAATTATTTTATTTCTGGAACTTTGTTTCTCTTATATCATGCTTCAGCTGATTTTTCATGTTATTTTGCATTGTTTCAGTAAAAACATTTTTATAAATGAATGGCTTTCTGAGAGATGAATTTTGTCCCTGAGATAACCCCATAATCTAGCATTTGGAGCTTTAAAAAATACTTATCAAGACACAATTACTAATTGAGACTAATGGGGTATGCTGTACATTTCTGACAGTATAATCTACATCTTCAAATTTTGATGATAATAATTTCCTGGCAACTTACAATTCAGAAAGTAAACACTATCAAAATTTTGAGTCATAGAAAAGGAACAAAAGGGTTAAGGTGTACAATAAGGGGACATTTGATTTTAAAAAGAATCCTTGTTTTCTTCTCCTGTACGACTGTTTTAAACTACTGGCATTATAATCCTGATTTTTCACTTTTCATATTCTTATATAAGCCATTTAAGAAGAGGTTCTGGTATGCCATTGTAATTTATTACAACTGTTTCAAACTTTTCTTTTTGAGCAAGAATTAGTGTGATAAGTACAACACTAGTTGGTTTGTTTACTTTTGTAAATTGTTTAATAGTCCAGAGGAGCTTGTCCTAAAAGAAAGCAAATGAATTTATTTTGTTTTCATTTTGGAGTCAGTGACAGTGCTATCATTATTTCCTAACAATTCTGCTTCACATGCTGGTTGTCACAAATGGTGAAAAAACCATGAGAGGATCAGTGCAAATCTGTCTTCAGTATTGGACAATGCAAATCTATCACCAGAACAATGAAAACGACTCAGATTATAATATATACTGTTAGGAGATGAGAAGCATTAACTACATGTTTAATCGTCAAGAGATTGGCTCACATTCCCGATGCTAACATAATGGTGTTTCTCTGAAAGTCTAGGTAAGCTAGTGCCTCATATTCTGGACTTAACTTTCAAATATGCCAGACATTATCTTCTTCCTGGTAATTGGGATGCCACTGTTACAAGACATATATCTGTCACCACTTGACAGCTACCACTTATCAGAGGAATAGGACATCCATTGCACAGAGCATTCAAATAGATTAAATCCATTTTTCTTTTTTTTTAACAAACTTTACATAGTGCAATGACATATAAATTTATTTATAAACTATTCATAACTTCTAGATGGTTTTACCTCTTTCATTTTTTAGGAAGTAAAGGCATTGTGAAAGCTGAATAGATATGGCATGCCAGTAGATTTGCCCTTCTGTGACTGATTTTTATTTTAATGTGACTCTTTTTTGTGAGGGCAAGTTGCTAAACAAGGTGAGATAATTTATATTTTGTCACATTTGCTTTGAAGGATTAATGTACACCCAAAGAAGAATCACAAAGATAATATTAGGTAGAGCCAACTTATGAAGCAAAGAGAGTAAGTTACTATTTAAAAACAAAATTAGATTGCATGCTGTTTGTCAATATGGTTTCATAATTTCCATATTTATTTAATTTAATTTGGCACATGTCATCCTTTTTAATGTCTATAAGAACCTCCTTTACCAGATTGATGATGGTTTATAAATGTTATTGGTAATTAGGAGGCAATTTATGTCATGCTTTTTAGAAAACTACTAGAACCTTTTTTTATAACAGCAACAAACAAAATTCAGCATGCTAACACATTATGTTGTCATCTGCCCAAATCAAAGTTTTTAGGTTATAAATAAATCAATTAACTTCAGGTGAGTAAATTGAAACAAAGAAATAAAAACCCCAAACCTAGTTTTGTTCAGTTTCTCTATCAGAAACACATTAAAACCATGTGATCTGAAGGTATTTTTTTTTTATAAAGGTCAGTCTTTTCTCTCTTGAAAGTTAGTTATCATCATTAGTAAACTTTAAGTATTCATAAACCTGAATAATAACCTAAAACCGATGTTGATTTATGATATCTAAATAAATCTAGATGAAGTATACAAAAGTTCCAAAGTAAAAGGAAGAGACATTTTGGGTATGTGTACAATAAATATTGAGGGAAATAAATCAACATGGGAATAGTACCTAAGAGCCTAAATTTTGAAATGTTGTTCTGTGATATTCATTTACTTCTCCAATGTCTTTAAGTTCACACAGACACCAAAAAGTAACAAGGTCAATTCTGTAAAAAAATTTGTATATAGGTAAACATCTCTAAATCATTTGAAACTTGCTGTTTTAGTATTATTTTTATAATTTCTTTAAATTGAGGAGCTATTTAGAAACTATTATATATAATTATACAAGTCCTGACACTCATGTAATGAGATAAATTTTCCTGTGACTTATAGTTGAATTCTTACAACTTCACAGTCACCTCTCGAATATGTCAAAAGATATGAGATTATTTTTTGTTCACTACGTATACTCACTATGTATACCTTCCATAGTGTGCTCCTACTGTAACTGTCTAAAATTACTTTGTATGCCAAAAAAGATCTTTATTTGTATTTATTTTTTGATTTATGTATTATTCTCTCCTCCTATGATAGAAAACAGTAGATCACAATATTTTGTGCAAAGTATAGCTCAGTAACTTCATGGTGAATCTGTGAATGATAAAATGAAGGCACCGACAGATGACTGACAAACTGAAAGACTGGTGAGTGAGTGAGTATCATTAATACATTTTTCCCCGATGTTCTCTCTGATAGCCCCCTTGTCCATGATCATTGTCTGTTTCCCAGGCTTCACCTTTCTGCTATTTTATCCTTTTTTGATCCATTCATTTGGTGTCATTATCCTGATAAATTATTGTTTATGATAAGCATTCTTTTTTTTTTAAAGATTTTATTTATTTATTTGACAGACAGATATCACAAGTAGGCAGAGAGGCAGGCAGAGAGAGGGGGGAAAGCAGGCTCCTGGCCGAGCAGAGAGCCCGATGCGGGGCTCAACCCCACGACCCTGAGATCATGACCCAAGCGGAAGGCTGAGGTTTAACCCACTGAGCCACCCAGATGTCCCATGATAAGCATTCTTCAATGGAATATTTTTTGGCATACTTTTTAGCAACGTTTTCTTATATCATTTCTATGCCTCCTCAGGTTACTAACATATGCAGAAAAGTTATGAAAATAATATATAATTTCCAAGTAGGATGTAATCAGGAATCGGGAATATTTATTTATTTATTTATGTATATATTTATACATTGACTAATTAAAGGATCAAAAACAGTCACTTCTGTAGGTGCCAAAAGACATTTAACAAATTTACCACGTATTTTCAAATAAAAACAACTTAATAAATTAGTAGGAGAAATATACTTTCTTTTTTTTTAAATTTAATTTTATTTTTTCAGTGTTCTAAGATTCATTGTTTATACACCACACCCGTGCTCCATGCAATACGTGCCCTCCTTAATACCCACCACCAGGTTCACCCATTCCCCAGCCCCTCCAAAACCCCGTTTGTTTCTCAGAATCCATAGTCTCTCATGCTTTCTCTTCCCCTCTGATTTACCCCAATTCACTTTTCTTTTCCTTCTCTAATGTCCTCCATGTTATTCCTCATGCTCCACAAGGAAGTGAAACCATATGGTAATTGACTTTCTCTGCTTGACTTATTTCACTGGGCATAATCTCCTCCAGTCCCATCCGTGTTGATACAAAAGTTGGGTATTCATCTTTTCTGATGGCTGCGTAATATTCCATCGTATATATGGACCACATCTTCTTTATCCATTCATCTATTGAAGGGCATCTTGGCTTTTTCCACTGTTTGGTGATTTTGGCCATTGCTTCTATGAACATTGGAGTACATATGGCCCGTCTTTTCACTACATCTGTATCTTTGTGGTAAATACCCAGTAGTGCAATTGCAGGATCATAGGGTAACTCTATTTTTAATTTTTTGAGGTATCTCCACACTGTTTTCCAAAGCGGCTGCACCAACTTGCATTCCCACCAGCAGTGTAAGAGTGTTCCCCTTTCTCCACATCCTGTCCAACACTTGTTTCTTGTCCTGTTAATTTTTGCCATTCTAACTGGTAAAAGGTGGTCTCTCAATGTGGTTTTGATTTGAATTTCTCTGATGGCTAATGATGATGAACATTTTTTTCACATGTCTGTTAGCCATTTGTATGTCTTCTTTGGAGAAGTGTCTGTTCATGTCTTCTGCCAATTTTTTGACATGATTATCTGTTTTTTGGGTATTAAGTTTGAGGAGTTCTTTATAGATCTTGGATATCAGCCCTTTGTCTATAATGTCATTTGCAAATATCTTCCCCCATTCCGTGATTTGCCTCTTTGTTTTGTTGACTGTTTCCTTTGCTGTGCAGAAGCTTTTTATCTTGATGAAGTCCCAAAAGTTCACTTTTGCTTTTGTTTTCTTTGCCTTTGGAGATGTGTCTTAACATAAGTTGCTGTAGCCAATGTCGAAGAAGTTCCTGCCTATGTTCTCCTTTAGGATTTTGATAGATCCCTGCCTCACATTGAGGTCTTTCATCCACTTTGAGTTTATCTTTGTGTATGGTGTAAGAGAATGGTCGAATTTCATTTCTTCTATTCATTGCTCTCCAATTTTCCCAGCAACATATATTGAAGAGACTGTCTTTTTTTCTACTGGATATTTTTTCCTGCTTTGTTGAAGATTATTTGACCATAGAGTTGAGGGTCCATATCTGGATTCTCTACTCTGTTCCAGTGGTCTATGTGTCTGTTTTTGTGCCAGTACCATGCTGTCTTGGTGATAACAGCTTTGTAGTAAAGTTTGAAATCAGGTAACATGATATCCCCAACTTTGTTTTTCTTTTTCAGCATTTCCTTAGCAATTCGGAGTCTTTTCTGGTTCCATACAGATTTTGGGATTGTTTGTTCCAGCACTTTGAAAAATGTTGGCAAAGAAGTCAAACTATCTTCACAGATGACATGATACTTTATATGGAAAAACCCAAAGACTCCACACCCAAGCTACTAGAATTCATACAGCAATTCAGTAATGTGGCACAATACAAAATCAGTACCCAGAAATCAGTTGCTTTCTTATACATTAACAAAGAAAATATAGAAAGGGAAATTAAAGAATTGTTTCCATTTACTATAGCACCAAGAACCGTAAAGTACCTTGGAATAAACCTAACCAAAGAGGTAAAGGATCTGTACTTGAGGAACTACAGAACACTCATGACAGAAATTGAAGAAGACACAAAAAGATGGAAAAGCATTCCATGCTCATGGATCACAATAATAAACATTGTTAAAATGTCTGTACTGCCCAGAGAAATCTATACTTTCAGTGCCATCCCAATCAAAATTCCACCTGCATTTTTCAGAAATATAATTTCTTAAAGTGATAAGGAGAACTTATCAAGAACAAACATCATAGTTAATGCTGAAACACTAGAGGTATCACCACGGAAATGAGAACTTGAACAAAGATACCACCATTTTCCTCTTAAAAAAAATCATGCACAATTTGATAAAATCATTTTAACAACAATAGTCAATTAAAAATTGTGACATAATTTGATAAATCTACTTTTATATGGGTGATCATTAGGTAAATTTTGTAACACAAAATTAGAAAGAAATCTAAATGTACATGAATAAGACAATAGAAGACTAATGTTGATTAATGTTATGTTGATGTAATGAAATAATACATAGCCATTTAAAGATGAGCCGAGTGTATGGAACAATGTCCTAGTTATAAAAACCAAGCAGTAGAGAATGTAAATTATATTATCAAATTTTGGAGGAAGGATGGAGATATATATATATATATATATATATATATATATATATATTAACCTGTGTATATATGTATACATATTTATTTAATACCTTGTATCTGCAAATGAATGAACTAGATTCATATTCACAGACTAGAAAGAGTTCATAATATGTGAAGAAAGAAAATTAAAGAAAAATATAATATATGTATGTTTACATATATTACATCATAATATATGTAATATAACCTTTGCTTTTCAGAATTATCCATTATATACCTATAGTCAATATTTTGATGAAACTATCCTTTCCTGTAGTGTGTGTGTGTGTGTGTGTGTGTGTGTGTGTGTGTGTGTATACACATGCACCCATACGATGGAGATACAAGCCCTTAAATCCCATACATATTAATAGATTAAATAGATGTTACCCATTATAAGCTTGTGGACATAGTAAGTGCATTTATGTATCATGATGTGATAACCCAAGAAAATGAATTAAAATTTTCAGAATAAAATACTTCCTCGGAAGGTAGGGTCAACCTAATGCTTGTTGGTTGAAATGTTCAACAGCTGTTTGAACATGCTGTCATCTGGAAGTTAAAAAAGAACCAATTCATCAAAATCAACAATACTCACAGAGGGAATTATATGGTCTCATAGTTACCTTTATATTAAATCTAGAAAAAAAATCATCCAAACCATCTGTTGTATATAAGACACCAGTTAATGGCAACATTGTTGTCTTCAACAGAAGCAGCACTACTGAACATAACACCATGAATGCCATTGTCTGTCTGTATGTTTTGTAGTCATATGTATTTGAGCAGAACAATTTCACAGTAATTAAATCAAATGAAAAGTTGGTTTACAGAGATTTTCAGGATAAATAGTGGTTAATTACAGAATGACTAAACTGTTGCACTGCTAACCTTTAGACAAAATTTCTTTCTATGAAACAATTTTATCAATGCTCATTATTACTTTCATGATGAGAAAGTACTTTTTCATTTTAAGACTTAATGGCCATAGGTCAACAGGTATTGGATTGTAGAAAAATTCAGACTCTATTAGGGAAGAGAATCAAAGGAGAAAATACTGTCTACTGTTGGGAGATAATTTTTCTGTGTAAACTTAATGGAGCTTTTCCTTCTTGATACCTGGATAAAGGAATGTGGATGCTCCATTCTCTCTCTCTGTCTCTCTCTCTCTTTTTTTTTTCCAGTATTACTTTTATGTTGTGACTAGAAGGTGAAAATCTGATTTAAAAACAACAACAACAACAACACTATGTTCTGTGCCCAGTTTTAATGATTAGTGCTCAAAGAAAAATCCAGTTTTCAAAAATAATAATTTTGTCATAACTCACAGTGACATCAGATGACACAAAAATTTTGTGAAGTGGACACTTGACTCATGAAATGTTGAATATAACTCAGGTGATTCCTGCATCCCCCAAATGACTCATTTATCATTTACTGATACTGTACAGCCTAGATCATTAAAATCATTCAGGTTTACTGAGTTTTGGCTTTTGACTTAGGCATTCTGAAGTTTTCCCTTCCTCCCTCACTTCCTCTGTTCTTTCCTCCCTCCCTCCCTCTCTCTTTCCTTCCTTCCTTTCTTTCTTAATGGTCAAGTATTGATTGTGTTCTTCACGGATTAAGAACTGGTAAACATCTTAATTTTGAAAAACACTTCTTATAACAGCATTATATTTTTCTTTAGTTAAGATATTTTATTGCTTCAAGGTAAAGAAGAATAGATTTCATATTTATACATCCTAAAAATATTTAAATACTAAAAACCTTGAATATATTTTCAATATATTAAGTATTTTTAGGTTTCCTTTAATTCTCTAAATGTCTCTTCAACTACAGTCTTAAATCTGATTTTTTATGTCATTTACAAATGGATGAAACAAAGAACTATACCACAAATTTGGAATCTAGAGAGCTGTATTTTATAGTTTCTTATATTATATAAATACCTATCTCTAGCATGTGACAACATATCAAACTAGAAAATTTCTCCACTTAAAACTATAGTATTTATTTTCAGGGCAGGACAGCCTTCATGAAAATGTGACCTGTGGCATCAAACAGGACCTGTTTTTGGTTTATGGCCTTGCTTTTGCTGTCCTGAAATCATTAATAATTTTTAATAGACCCATGTTTTCATTTTGCACTGGGCCCTTCCAGTTATGTATCTGGCATAAAGATACAAAGTATAAAAATGTGAAACTATCTGTGTTTGTATGATTTACTTAAATAATTGAGTTTGTGAGGTGAAAGCCTACCTAGTTTCCATATTTTCTTCCTTCCTTCTTTTTTTTTCCAAATTACTAGAGATCTACTGTTGAACAAAAAAAAAATCTGTATGACTAAAATGAAAACTGGTAAGATTCAGAACCTATTTTTTTCATGAGTATAAGTTTAGTGACCATCTACACACAAAATTTTGAGTTCACATTTGTGAACTGTTTCCAAATGATGTGGCAGACCTGCTTCATTGCTATTCCCACAGCCTTTATATTAGGCCAGTATCCTCGTTTCCCAGTTTCTAAGTGTTGAGTGTTAACATTCAAGCTTAGTCCACCCATAGCATTTGTACCAACTGGTAGGGAGGCAACTCTGTGGGAAGATCCAGGATAGACTTAGAAATATCTTTACCCTTTCTTGGCTTTTTCTCCTTCCCTTACTTGCTTCACTTCCTGTCTTAAGGATCAATAAATTATTTGTGCCTATATCTCTTCTTAGGCTGACTTAAGTCAGAAGTGAAGTTAAAACCGTTTACGTTTTAAGGAAGCTGATTTGGGAGAGAACAGATCCTTGGATATGGGACCAAAGAGATAATGATTATGAATAAGTTTTTGAGAATTTGCTATCTAGAAAGATAATACAGTATTATATTGTCCACATTAGATGTTCAAGAGTATTTACCATCACTATATCAGCACAAAAGTGACCTTTGTTACTGTGAAAAAGGGGCTATTATCAGGGATGTCTGATTTGTATAAAACAACAATTTTTAACTTACTCTACTTTATTCATGAACCTGAAAGATTTTCAATATATCTTTTGGTTATCCTTATACCTTTTCTGTGGTTTCTATTGTGACGTAAGTAGGAATTAGTATTTATTCTATAAAGAATAATGGTCTCACAAGCACCTTTATTTGAAGAAAAGTTTTACCAAGATCATATTATTAATTCTCAGTTGTCACCAAGATCAGAAAAAAATAATTGGACTCAGTTTGCAGAGCTAGTATTTTGTGTGTGTGTGCATGCATATACAAGAAGATCTTCATACCAAACATGAGTATTAAGACAGAAATAGGAAAGATAAATTCTTAAAATTTCCTTCTCTTCTGGTATATATTTTATATATACACATATATACCTATACTTGTTGAAAGTGATTGTAAGTACATCTATGAAACTCTCAAGGTCCTTGATAGATTCAGCACCTATAATTATGAGCATTTCTTAAAAGTGTTCATAACAGGATACCTGGGTGGCTCAGTAGGTTAAGCGTCTGCCTTCAGTTCAGGTCATGATCCCAGGGTCCTGGAATTGAGTTCCACATTAAGCAAGAAGCCTGCCTCTCCCTCTGCCTCTGCTTCTCTCTCTATCTCTCATGAATAAATAAAATCTTTTTAAAAGAAGTGTTCACAAATAATCATAAATCTTCTATGGCTGCTTATGATAAAATAACCATTTCTCAGGGTTTACAAGCATTGAGGGTTTTTTTTTTTTTTTCTTAATACCTCTTCCTATAGGTACAAAAGTGACCAGATTATCATCAAAGAGTTGGGAATTTTCTTTCCAAGAAAGGTAATTTTAAGGTTAGATTGCATTGGTATACATGGGGGGAAACTGGACTTTTTGATTCAGCATGAATTATAAAATTGATGACATCCATGTATTTTATTCAATGTGGAGTTGTTGGCATCATGGAATAGTCATTATTCTCCTATTCAGCTCGTAGATACTTCATCATATCAGCACCTCTTCTCTGTCTCCTTCCCACTCCTCCAAGGATAAAGAAATGTAAGTTTTCTGTTCTACATCCAACTCTTATATTAAGTTAGACTAAGTTTAGGCACTATACCAGAAATGCTAGGTTTCTACCTATCTTTCAACTTAAAGTGTTAGTGTTTAAAAGCATCTTCAATGGGTGAGATCCTCTGGATTTTGCTTACTTAAAGAATCAATGTGGGAGCAATGAAGAAAATTTCTTGGAATACATTGCTGAAAATTGCATGTTTCTGAAGTTATAAGTAAGTTGATTTCAGATTCTAGTCCTTTGTTGTATAAAAGCAGATAGAAATTCATCTGTTATAGGAGCATCTGGGTGCCTCAGTCAGTTAAACATCAGACTCCTGATTTTGGCTCAAGTCGTGATCTCCAGGTTGTGAGATGAGCCCTGCATGTGCCTCCAGTGCTCTGCCAGAAGTCTGCTTGAAATTCGTTCTCCCTCTCCCTCAGCCTCTCTGCCCAACCCCCCAGGTGTGCTCTCTCTCTAAAAATAAATCTTTAAAAAAAAAGAAATTAATCTCTTATATAAGTGAGAAAGAATTGTATGCTAGTTGAGCATGCCTTTTAAACACTTTAAAAACACTCAGCATATAAACTTGTATTTGAGCTTGTGGGTGTTCTTTGTTATTGTGTGTTTTCAAAATTTCCAATGTGTGGTGTGAATAACAAAACAAAAAACAAAAAACAGTTCCTTCCAGATTCCTTATTTGATTTACTTAATTAGACAATACCTAAGTACATTCTATATTACCATAAGTGAGTAAAAGTAAATTTGGTCTTGTGAAAATGTGTCCTGTGCTTTTAAGTCCTACGAATACAAATCATATTCATTTTCATAGAAATGCAATAAATATCATTTCTAAACCAGAAATTTTTCTTATGCTAATAATGTTATAAGAAAGAAAAGGAGTTTTGTTTTTTTGATTTTTTTTTTTTTGCTTAAAATTATATAGTTATGGGATTTATAGCTACATTAAAAATAAAGTATGATTTCAAACTGGAAAAAAAAAGATCTGCGTAAGAATCTGACTGTTGGGTCTGAAGGACATGCCTGTACCTCTCTACAAGAAACATTTTAAAATTAATTCTTATACTTTGAGAAGGTAGGGTGAAAACACAGGAAGATACCTAAAACAAGAGCCTGTTCAGTGTGAATGAGGGAACACAAAAAATGAAAATTATTTACTCCAGTGATATGGATGGTTGTTATAGAATGCGTGTTTATTTTGCAACTCCTTAAAAGCATTTAAGTTTTAGAAGTAATGAATCATGTACTATACTTTTTAATACAGACCCAGAGTTCTATTTATCTGAATTTAAGACTCCCTTCCATTTGTGTGACTTTCAGCAAGAAAATTAATTTTGCTATCACCAGTCAAGTTTACTCATCAGTAAATGTTGGGTAATAAAATCTTTCTCATAGGATGATTGTTAGAACTAAAAGAAATACCTTAAGTGCTCAGTACAAGTATTACGTCCCTAGGTTTCTAGTCTTTCTCTCTCCCTTATATATTATTCTATAAATATTTATTACAATTCTATAAATATTTATTACTTTAATAGTGAACACATACATTTTTATATCATTTTATTTTCTGCTCTATAGGCTTATTGATACAACTTATAGAAGAATTTGGAAATTGGTTATAGTAGACATAATGTTTTACTGTCCATCATACAAAAACTCCTTTCTAGTAGTATTTCCTATTTTGTGTTCTGATGGGAACTATAGACCTGTCCTACATGATATAAACCAGAAGAGCCATTCCTACATTTTAGCCTGACACAACCAGAGACCTGACGCATAACTTAAGTTGGGAAGGTGTTGTCTCCCAACAGAATGACACTTGTTCTCCAGGAAAACAGAGAAGTTATTCAATGAGAGAATACTAATAACTTTTTCAGTTTCCTTTAAAACATAAACTGACGTAATCCATGTAGGACACTTTTAACAAATCCTTGAATACAATTATAAATCAATAAAATAAAACTCATAATCTTATCTTTGTTACTTTGGTGTTATTATTATGGAAATTCATATTAACTATAAAAGTTGTATTTCCTTTAAGGTCGTTTGACCAAACTGTTTTCTACAAAACTTGCTTCTGGAGATTCCTTGATACTTGTTTTTGTTTGTTTTCTAAGTCTGCTATAAATTTTGAAAACTCTTGATATCCTTGCAGTACTTAAATCCTTTGTCTTTAAAGTTAGATTTAGATTCTGTTGCTTACAAACCAAGAACAATAACTGATAAATAGACCAAAGAAGTTTGCCTTTGAAATTGTAGTAATAGAGAGCTTTGGTTTGCTTAGTTAATCATTAGTTGAATTGCATGGATTTTGTACTTTTATTTTTTTTTAATAGATTTTATTTATTTATTTGACAGAGAGGGAGAGTGAGAGAGAGCATGAACAGGGCAGAGGGAGAGGGAGAAGCAACCTGCTGAACAGGGAGCCCAGCTGGAGGCTCAATCCCAGGACCCTGCGATCATGACCTGAGCTGAAGGCAGATGTTTAACCTACTGAGCCACCCAGGAGCCCTGATTTCGTACTTTTAAGCAGTTAATCTGTCCAAGACCAAGAAGAATAGAAGACCTTGAAGAATACAATAGCAGAGTTTTACTTCTATTTAAAGCCTGAAACTAGGACACCTGAGTGGCTCATTTGGTTAAGCATCTCCCTAGCTGCTCAGGTCCTGATACCAGGGTCCTGGGATCAAGTCTTGAATCAGGTTCCTTGCTTGGCAGGGAGCCTGCTTCTCCCTCTGCCTGTCACTCCCCTGCTTGTGCGTTCGCTCTCTCTCTCTCTGACAAAGAAATAGTTTAAGAAAAAAAAAAAAGCCTGAAATAATAGATGCTTATATGTCCGATTAATAATTTATTTTTAATTGCAATATAATTAATGTATACCATTTTATTAGTTTCAGGTATACAACATAATTCAACAATTCTACATATTATTCAGTGTTCACCATGATAAGTATAGTCACCATCTGTCACCAAATAATATTACAATCTTATTGACAGTATTCGCTATGTTGTGCTTTTGATATCTGTGACTTATTTAATTTGGAACTGGAAGTGTGTACCTTTTTAATCCCCCTTATCTATTTCACCCATCTCCCCACCCATCTCCCCTCTGGAAACCACCAAGTAGTTCTCTGTCTGTAAGAGTCTATTTTTCTGTTGATGGACACTTGGATTGCTTCTACATCTTGGCTATGGTAAATAATGCTGCAATAAATGTAGGGGTGCATATATCTTTTCAAATTGCTGTTTTCATTTTCTTTAGTTAAATGCCCCAAAGTGGAATTATTAGATCATAATGGTATTTTTAATTTTTTGAAATCCTGTTTCCCACAGCAGCTGTACCAATTTGTCTTCCTGCCAACAGTGCACCAGGGTTCTTTTTTCTCCACTTCCTGCCAACACTTGTTCTTTCTTGTCTTTTTGATTCTAGCCATTCTGGCAGTATAACGTGATATCTCATTATGGATTTCATTTGGATTTCCCTGATAATTAGAGATATTGACCATTTTTATGTGTGTGTTGACCATCTATATTGTTTTACTTCTGCCTTTTTTTTTTTTCTTTTTTTTTTTTGGAGAAATGTCTGTTAATGTCTTCTGCCCATTTTTAGTTGGATTATTTGTGTGTGTTGGTATTGAGTTATATAAGTTCTTTTTATATTTTGGATAATAGCCCCTTATCAGATATAGCATTTAAAATAACTTCTCGGGGTGCCTGGATGGCTCAGTGGGTTAAAGCCTCTGCCTTTGGCCCAGGTCGTGATCTCAGGGTCCTGGGATTGAGCCCCGCATCGGGCTCTCTGCTCAGCAGGGAGCCTGCTTCCTTCTCTCTCTCTCTCTGCCTGCCTCTCTGCCTACTTGTGGTTTCTCTCTCTGTCAAATAAATAAATAAATAAATCTTAAAAAAAAATGTAGTAATCAAAACTGTAGGTACTGGCACAAAAATAGACCCATAGTTCAATAGACAGAACACAGTCTCTAGACATAAACCCAGGCATATATGGCCAATTAATCTATGACAAAGAAGGCAAGAGTATATAATTGAGAAAAGACAGTCTCTTAAATAAATGATATAGGGAAAACTATACAGCTACATTCAAAAGAACACAACCAGACCACTTTCTTACACCATATACAAAAGTAAACACAAAATGGATGAAAGGCTTATATGTGAGACTTGAAACCATAAAAATCCTAAAAGAGTATAAAGGCAGGTGCCCCTGATTACATTTTTGTAGTAGATCTTGAAATCTGGAATTGTGAAAGCTTTATTTAGTTTTGTTCTTTTTTCTCAAAATTACTTTGAGTATTTGGGGTTTTCTGTGTTTCCATACATATTTTCATATTATTTGTTCCAGTTCTGTGAAAAAATGTTGTTGGTATTTTGATAGAGATCGCATTAAATGTGTAGATTACTTTGAGTGTTATGGACATTTTATCAGTATTTGGTCTGCCGATCTATAAGCATGCAATATCTTTCCACTTATTTGCAATTTTTTTTTCAATTTTTATAGTTTTCTTCAATTTTTATAGTTTCAAATTTTATAGTTTTCAGATTATAGGTCTTTCACTTCCTTGGTTAAATTTATTCCTAGGTATTTTATTCTTCTTGGTGCAGTTGTAAGTGTGATTATTTTCTTAATTTCTCTTTCTGTTACTTCATTATTAGTGTTTAGAAATGCAATAGATTTTTGCATATTAATTTTGTATCTTGAAACCTTACTGAATTCATTTATTAGTTCTACTAATTTTTTTTGGTAAAGTCTTTAGGGTTTTCTGTATACAGTATCACATCTTCTGCAAATAGTGATGGTTTTATTTCGTTACTGGTTTGGATGCCTTTCATTTCTTGTCTGACTACTGTAGCTACGACCTCCAGTACTTTGTTGAATTTAAGTGGAATATAAGTGAATATAAGTGGAAGTGGACATCTTTATCTTCTTTTTGATCTTAGAGGAAAAGTTCTGTTTTTCCCTATTGAGAATGAAGTTAGCCATGGGCTTTTCATAAAAGGCCTTTAGTATGTTGAGATATGTGACCTCTAAATCTACTTTGTTAAGAGTTTCTATCATGAATGGATGTTGTACTTTGTTAAAAATCTTCTGCATCTATTGAGATGATTTTATGTTTTTCATTTTTTCTCTAGTCAATGTGATGTATCACATTGATTTGTGAATATTGAACTACACTTGAATCCCTAGAATAAATCATGGTGAATGATTTTTTAAAATGTACTAATGCATTCAGTTTTCTAATATTTTTTTGACAATTTTTGCATCTATATTCATCAGTGATATTGGTCTATAAGTTTACTCTCTTGTGGTGTCTTTGTCTGGTTTGGTATCAGGCTAATGCAGGCCTCACAGAATGAACTTGGACGTGTTCCTTCCCATTCTGTTTTTTGGAATAGGCATTAACTCCTCTTTAAATGTTTGGTGGAATTCATCTGTGAATCCATCTGGTTCTGGACTCTTCGTTTGTTGGGAGTTTTTGGATTAGTTATTCAATTTCATTGCTAATGATCAGTCTGGTCAAATTTTCTATTTCCTCCTGATTTAGTTTTAGAAGGTCATATATTTCTAGGAATTTACCTAGTTCTTCAAGGTTGTCCTATTTTTTGGCATACAATTTTTTATAATATTTTCTTACAATTCTTTGTATTTTGTGGTGCTGGTTGTTATTTTTTCTTTCATTTCTGATTTTATTGGGTTCCTCTTTTATCCTTGATGAGTTTGGTTAACAGTTTACCAATTTCACTGATTTTTTCAAAGAATCAGCTCCTAGTTTCATTGTTCTTTTGTTGTTGTTGTTAATTTTTCCCCTAATTTTTATTATTTTATTTTTTTTCCTACTGGCTTTGGGCCAGTTTTTCTTTTTTTCCTAGATCCTTTAGATATGCATTTAGATTTCTTATTTGAGATTTTTCTTGTTCCTTAAGGTTGGCCCATATTCCTATCAGTTTGCCTTTTAGAACTGCTTTCTCTACATCCCAGACTGGATTGCTATATTTTCATATTATTTGTCACCATGCATTTTTTAATTTGGCCCATTCATTGTTTAGTAGCATCTTATTTAGCCTATATGTATTTGAGTTCTTTCCAGATTTTTTTCTAATAATTGATTTCTTTCTTTATTTTATTTTATTTTATTTATTTATTTGAGAGAGAGAGACCACAAGCAGGGGGAAAGGGTAGAGAGAGAAGCAGACTCCCAGCTGAGCAGGGAGTCCAAAGCAGGTCTCTATCCCTTGGGATCATGACCTGAGCCAAAGGCAGACACTTAACTGACTGAGCCACCTAGGTGCCCCTCTTATAATTGATTCCTAGTTTCATACCATTGTGTTTAGAAAAAAAGTATGATATAATTTAAATCTTGAACTTCTTGAAACTTATTTTGTAGCCTAATGTGATTTCTACTTAAAAAGAATGTGTATTCTTCTGTTTTTGGATAGAATAGTCTATATATATCTGTAAGGTCCATCTATTCTAATGTGTTGTTCTAAGCCACTGTTCCCTTATTGATTTTCTTTCTTGATGATCTAGCCATTCAGGTAACTGGGGTTTTAAAGTTTCTTGCTATTATTATATTACTGTCAATTTCTCCCTTTTTGCTTATATATCTATGTATATAATACATAGATTATGCTTTATATATCTATGTACTCCCATGTTCGGTGCATAGATATTTATAATTGTTATATTCTCTTGTTGGATTGTACCGTTTATTGTTATGTACTTCCTTCTTTTTCTCTAGATACAGTCTTTGCTTTAGAGTCTATTTGTCTGATATAGGTATTGCTACCCCAGCTTTGTGTTTGCTTCCACATACAGGGTAAATGTTTTTTCATCCTTTCATTTTCAGTCTGCTTATGTCTTTCAGTCTCAAGTGAGTCTCTGCTGACAGCATATGAATAGGTTT
Source organism: Meles meles (assembly GCF_922984935.1). Taxonomy (NCBI): domain Eukaryota; kingdom Metazoa; phylum Chordata; class Mammalia; order Carnivora; family Mustelidae; genus Meles; species Meles meles. The sequence goes on from NC_060072.1 coordinate 32,856,760, forward strand.
GCTTTATTATCCATTCCGTCACCCTATGTCTTTTGATTGGAAGATTTAGTCCATTTACATTTAAAGTAATTATTGATAGGTATGCACTTTTTGCCATTAGGTTGGTTTTTTTTTTTATTGTTTTCTTGTTGTTCATCTCTGTTCCTATCTTCTCTTGTTCTCACTTTTGGTGGTCTAATAGCTTTCTTTATTGTCATGGTTTGATTCCGTTCTCTTTTTTGTGTATAATACACATACATGTGAGAATACACATATTTATTATAGGTTTTTGTTTTATGGTTACTGTTAGGTTCCTTCATAACCTCTTATGAATATAGCAGTCTTTATTAAGTTGATGGTTGCTTAAGTCTGAATACATTCTAAAAGCACTAAAATTTTACCCCACCCCCACATTTTAAGTATGTCATTTTTATATCCTTTTATTTTGTGAATGCCTTCTCTGATTTTTATAGACATAACTGATTTTGTTGCTTTTGTGTTTTAACCCCCATACTGGCTTTATAAGTGATTAATCTACTACCTTTATTGTATGTTACCTATGATTGTATGTTGCATTTACCTATTTTTTTCTTTCATAATTTTCTTACTTCTAGTTATGGCCTTTTCTTTCCACTCAAAGAACCCCCTTTAGCATTTTGTGTACCTCTGGTTTAGTGGTGATGAACTCCTTTAACTTCTGTTTGTCTAGAAAACTTCATCTCTCCTATTCTGAATGATCAGTTTGTTAGGTAGAATATTCTTGGTTGCAGGGATTTTTGTTTGTTGGTTTTGTTTTGTTTTCTTCTAGCACTTTGAATATATCGTACCACTCTCTGCTGGCCTGCAAACTTTCTGCTAAAACAGCTGATAGCCTTATGGGATTTCCCTTGTCTCTGCTTTCTTTTCTATTGTTCCTTTTAAAATTCTCTCTTTACCACTACTTTTTCATCATTTTGGTTACTATGTGTCTTGGCATGAACTTCATTGGATTAATTTTGTTGGGGACTCTCTTTCTTCCTTGATCTGGATGTCTGTTTCCTTCCTCCAAATGGGGAACTTTTTAGCTATTATTTCAGTAAGTTTATTTCACCCTTTTGTCTCTTCTTCTGTGATCCCTATAATGCGAGTGTTGTTATGCTTGATAATGTTGCTGAGTTCCCTTAACCTATTCTCATTTTTTTTATTATTATTATTTTGTCTTTTTGCTGTTCAGCTTGGTTGCTTTCCATTGCCCTGTCTTTCAGATCACTGATCAATTTTCAGCAGTCTCTAATTTACTATTGACTCCCTCTAGTGTATTTTTTATTTCCGTTATCGATTTCTTTATCTCTGACTTTATATTTATATATTTCTTTGTTGAAGGTCTTATTGAGATCCTTTACTCTTTTGTCAAGTCTATAAAGTATCTTCATAGCCATTACTTTGAATTCTTTATCAGGCATATTGTTTATTTTCATTTCATTTAGTTCTTTTGCTGTTTGGAACATATTCCTGTGCCTCCTCATTTTGCCTACTCTGTTTTTTCTATGAATTGGGAAGGTAGCTATGTCTCCCGAACTTGAATGTAGTGACCTTATGAGGAAGAGGCCCTGTAGCACAATGCCCCCTGGTCACCAAAACTAGGTGCTCCAAGGGTGTTTTCTGGGTGGGGTGCATGTACCCTACTGTTGAGGCTGATGCATGATTGCCTTCAGTCCAGTCAGCTGCAATGGCTCACTTTGTCTGTTGTGGGTTGTGCAGGGTTTGTTTTGGTGTTGTTGAGATAACTGTCCACATTAACCATGAGCTTGTAGTTGAGTGGCAATAGCAGTTAGGCTAGCTGTCTGTACACAGTCTGTGTGTTGCAGTTCTGTGCCCACCAAAATGCAAGGCACTGTGCTGCCCCTTGAGAGGCATTCTTTGATGAGTGGGGCTGGCAGCCAGATCAGATATCTGCCCTGAGTCCCTCTGTCAGGCTGCAGTTGCACTGAACTGCAAGGTGCTTTCCCTGGACTGCCAGCAAAAAGGCTCAAGCACTTTGGGATGTATAGTCATCTCCTCCTTTCCTTAGGGCAGGAGTCTCTTTGGAGTGACACTAGTCCCTGCCTGGGGTGCTTACAGGGTGTGCCTGGGCAGGAGCCTGTCTTGAGCTAAGCCTGCTGAGTGGGGAAAGTCAGATGGAGTAGGTCCACAGAGAACATGGGCGCAGGGCACTTAGTGCTAGCAAGTTAGGTAGAGAGTTTTCCTGCTGGTTTCTGCAATTGTCCCTATCTAAGATGGAGAGAGGAAGAGAAATGGCACCTGGCAGTGCTTTTGTTCTTATAGAAGTCTCCTAAAGATCCCTGCCCCTCCAGAGCACTTTCTGAGATCAATAAATAAATCTCCTTCACATATACCTCAGACAGTTTTCACACTTCTGCTTCTATGTTGTGTCTCAGCTGGGTTATTTGTTATGCTGGCTCTTTAGGGGCAGGAACTATTTCCTCTTGCCCTCCAGCTCTCCCAGAGCAAGCCTGCTGATTTTTAAAGTACCCGGAGTTGAGCCCTGCTGATTTTGAAATTTTGTGAAGTTAAGCCCTATTGGTTCTCAAAGCCAAATGTTAGGGGGACTCACCTTCCCAGTTGGAGGTTTCACATGCCTGAGGTACCTTATATGGGGTCTGATCTTGCTTCTCCATACTCGAGGAGTCCTTCCCATTTGTACTTAGTCTTACTTGGGATTTGGTTTTCAACATGTCTCTGACCCTCTTACTCTTTTTGATGTGGTCTCCTCTCTGTTACTAATTGTGGAAAGTTTGTTCTGCCAATCTTTGTATCACTTTCAGAATTAGTTACGTACATATAGCTAGTATCTTGGTGTGTCCTTGTAATGAGATAAGCTCAGGATCCTCCTACTCTGCCTTCTTCCTGAAGTATTTTTTTTATAGAGACTTTTTTTTAAGATTTTATTTATTTATTTGACAGACAGAGATCACAAGTAGGCAGAGAGGCAGGCAGAGAGGCAGGCAGAGAGAGGGGGGAAGCAGGCTCCCTGCTGAGCAGAGAACCTGATGTGGGACTTGATCCCAGAACCCTGAGACCATGACCTGAGCCGAAGGCAGAGGCTTAACCCACTGAGCAACCCAGGTGCCCCATTCCTGAAGTATTTTTTAACAATTTCTTATTTTATTTAATTGTTTGAAATTCCTTGAAAGACTTATTATATTTTAATAAATTTAGTTGTCTGATTTGCTAATTGTACATTATTGAGGAAGTTTCTTAATATCAATACAACTTGATTTTCTCACTTGTGAAAAAAGGAAAATAATGCTATTTTCTTAATATGATGTTTTTTGGTAAGGATTACATTAGATATTGTATACAAGACACTAAGTGATATTAGATTTGCAGTTTCTTTTGTCTTTTATTTTACCAAAATAAGTTGCAGGATCAGTATTTATAATAACAAGAAAGTCTTGGCTTTATTTTATTTTTTGAATCAGGCTGAACTAAAGTTATAGTCATATAGTTTCTAGTTTAATCAAAGCATCCCATCTTTCACTTTTGTCTCTGGTTATAGAGGTAACTCTCCATTCTAACATATTATTATACTATACTTTTGTCACATTTTCTTGACCTTACCTAGAAACAATACAGTTAGAATGCCATTTCATTTAAATAATGTCCATTATTTCCTTTGAGAGATATTAGGTTATGGCACAGTGGCATGTCTGTGAAAAGCTTCATTTTACTTTTCCTAGAGTGACAACATATGTATTTATTTTATATTATAGTGGCCCAACAGGCAGGTAATAATATTTGTCAATAATTTAACTACTATATGTTTAGGTTTATTTGTTGATGGTGTTACAGTTATTGTTTTTGTTGTTTTAAGTAATTGTTTTGGTTTTTATTTTAATCTGAGGGAATTATAAGAGTGGTTTGGCTATTCATTAAAATTTTGATTCTTCTGTGAACAATTTGCTTTTTCCTTGAAGGAATTTTTTTAATATACTTTAATTATTTGTATGTATACTATGTGTATGTATATACATATATAAAATTATATATATATATTTATATGGTGCAGTCTTTTAAGTATGGAAATGACTTTATTTAACTACATGCTGGTCAACTACTACTTATCTGGTACCAGTATGGACAAATTTATGCAGATGCACTTTAATTTTACATTTTGTGTTTATCATCTTTTATTTGCTCTCCTCAGTGGGTTTTTTTTTTTTTTTGCAGTTATTAGTAGACATAAATGTTTTAATCATAAATAACAAAGCATATCCATATTATATATATTTTATATATATTCTAAAATGAACTCTCTGTTGGTTAATATATTAAGAGACTTTAAATCCACACACACATTCTGATGACCTAAGTTGATACATAAATTATATATCAATTCATAGTGAACATATAATCAGAAATAAAGTGAATAGATGGAAAAACACACATTTTTTTCTCTCTTGAAAGCCATGGAAGTAATACTCTCTGGTACACTAGAAACAGTCTAAGAGCTTATATTGCAACAGGATATTGATTTTCTGACTGTAGGATCCATCATAATTGAACAGTAAACTATCCTATTTAATTTGTGGAAGTGTTGTCAGAAGTATATAATGTAGAATTATATATTAAATAAATTTAAATAAGGCCCTTGGACTTATTTATCTACCTCATTTGAATTAAACTGCCCTTCTGTATGGTAATGAGAAGATACAGAATCCCTACTTAATGATGAAGTATGATTAGAATTTTAACATATCTTTTGGGATATAAATTAATTCTTTAGTTTGTAAAAATGGAGAAGAATGTGCCTTATTGCTCTTAACAGAGAATGCTATCTTACCCATTAACTACGAGCTTACTGCCTCTTTTTCCTTGCATGTTTTTCTAATCAAGGACATACTTTCTCCCCTGAGGCACGTGGGAGTTTAGCAATTACTTGCAGCTCTAACACTAGGCAATTTCTTCTGGGACTGCAATCTGTTAGAGTTCAATTTTCTCAACCACAGACAAAATGATCAGAATGAATTCATTCCTTCAGAATGAAACCAAGTGAATAAACTAAATGTGATTGAAATGAACTTAGGTGGCACTCATACATAAATCAACAGACTACCCCGGCACATATCCCGGCTGTACATACTTAGGTTAGGTGTTTCTTATTCCAGCAACTTTTAGAAGTTTTTGTTTTTTCTTTTAGTATTCAAAAAAACATTTTTTAAAATCCCAATGAAGTTCAATATGAATTTAATAATTGTAATTATGTATAGGTATTACCATGCCATCTTGCAAAGAGGTTGCATTTTATTACCCTCCCTCCAACAGTGTAAGAGAGCTATGGTAGCCACACATGTTCACCAATGCTTGGTGGTAACAAATATTTTTGTCTTTGCCAGTCTGTTAGGTAAAACAACAACCACAATGATAAACCCATTTTGGAAAAAAATGCATGTATTTCGGGATGAGTAAAATTAAATAATTTTTACATGTTTATTGGCCATTTATTTAATTTTTTGTTAATCTATTTATACCTGATTTACATATTCAAGGAGATTGCTTTTCCTTTTTTTTTTTTTTTTAATAAAACTTACTCCCATTCAAAGGATTGAGTCTCTTGCCAGATGTGTTGCAGATTTGGTAGTTGCCATTGGCGTCATAATTATTTAAGTACAGAATCATTTTTTGTTTCTTTTTGCTTTAGTAACAAGTTTATATTTAAATGAAAATTATCATGTGAATTTTTTAGGCTTTCATTTATTTTTTGGTTTTAGTTAGTATGTTTTTTGTTTTTCAAGGGAGAAAAACAGTAATGGTCATAAGTCCTAAAAGGTGTGGATAAATGAGAGACACTTTGGATAATGACTACTCATTTGTGTATCACCACGGAGGATAAATCCTCATTCTCATTTTTCTAGGTGTGATTTTGTCTCATGCCATGAGAATCAGGATATCTGATTTATTTTCCGAAGGGTCATCTCCCAATCATACTGTATAAAATGAGAAGTTTGGACTAAATAAACTTTAGGTTTCAATTTCTCCAACTATCTGTGATTTCCTGGCTGTTACATTTTAATATTGTTATATGGTTAAAATTGTAGAAACAATATCTAAGAATGGTAAAGTGCCAAGATTACAAAAGCAAACTGTGTGAAAAGTTCATGAGGTTTCAAATAGGAAGAAAGTTGCAGATAATTTCTAGTTAATACATGTGGGAAATTCTAACTCATATTGCATGCCAGGTCATGATCTTTATATTACCAAGCCCCTATGTAGAGCACATGGAATTTCCCAGAGGACTGGATAAGTGTCAACTAAAGGAGATAGTCTCTCCTGTACATAGGAATTACTACATTAATCCTTGTACTATTTTAATTCAGTACAATAAGAATTTATCAACCAACTCCTGTAAAATTCCGAGGAAATTAAATGAGTCATAGTAGAGAGAAAAGGTAGCCACAGGGTTGTCTCCTAACATTTATCTGGTTATAGTCTTTTTCCCTATACTCTCAAAATCCACTTTGTTCAAAAGAAGATTTTGGATGCCTGAGTGGCTCAGAGGGTTAAGCCCCTGCCTTCGGCTCAGGTCATGATCTCAGGGTCCTGGGATCGAGCCCCACATTGGGCTCTCTGCTTCACGGGGAGCCTTCTTCTTCCTCTCTCTGCCTGTGATCTGCCTACTTGTGTTCTCTCTGTCAAATAAATAAATAAAAATTTTTTAAAAAAGTAGATTTCTGTCTGTATAGTGAACTTATATAAGCCAAACCAATAAGAATGGTGTTAATTAGCCAGAACATCACATGACCAGTGTTATTTTGATTTAAGCAGACCCATAGGGGAAGAAAATTAAAATTGGAAAGTTGTATGGAGACCACAGCTTTGGACTATAGGTTTAATGAATCAACTAAAATATCCTATGGGCATCTGGGTGGCTCATTCAGTTAAGCATCTGACCTCAGTTCAGTTCATGATCTTAGGGTCCTGGGCTTGAGCCCCACATGGGGCTGCCAGCTCAGCAGGGCATTTGCTTGACCCTCCACCTTTTCTCCCACTTGTGTTCTCCTCTCTCTCTCCCTCTCACACTTTCTAACACATAAATAAAATCTTCAAAAAATAAAATAAAATATCCTATGGAAGTCCCTTTTTTCAAATAGGATTTTCATATGAATGGCACTGGCATTTGCAAAGTACATTTACTGAATCTTTAGTACTCACTTCTAGTAGGGGATAGACTTGCCACCAGGAACACTTGTCTCAAAAGCCCTTGCTTAAAGTTTACTTATGAAGGAGTAGACGAGAGGATTCTTCTGGATTTTACCTGTTCATTCTAATTATCTTAGAGAATTCTGGTTAACTCATATTGTGCTTAACAACTTCTTTTTGATGGGTAAGTACTCTTAAGAATTTAAATCGTACTGGAATGGGAACATTGCAATCACTTCTGAAAGTAACCCTGACTATGCATGCTTTCATTAGTGGTATGCAGTTTTGAAAGAGGTATCTCATTTTACTTATCAATCAAGGGAAAAAAATAACCAAACCATTCAAATACTGGTAATATGCTCTTTGTGCAGGTGTTACAAAAGATACAGTTCCCATTTTCTAATAACTCATTCTAAATATTTTTGCAGCTCTGATGGCCTCATATCAAGAAAAGAACAATTATTTGAAAATCCTAAAGAAAAGTTATATTAAGGAATCTACGGTTTTAATGATGGCCTTTCATGTTCTGTCATGCTCAAAATCTATTTCAAACATATAGGAAACGTCATTTATAAAAAGTACAATAGGAGCAGAATAAAAGACTAGCTTGGTAGCTAAGATAAGAAAAAAGGAGGTTGAAAATTTCTGATTTGATATCCACTAGGGAAGATGTGAAAGGGTAGAACAATGCAACAGGTAGATCTTTGGTCAATTTGCTTGGAAATTCAGAAACACTAAATATGGCAGAAGAATCTGGAAGCAAGGTATTAAAAATGTCCTCTCTCTTATGGTTTTGCACCCCCAAAGGGGGGAGCATTTCTCTTTATTTATTTATTTTTTTGAGTACAGTCGACACACTATGTTACATTGGTTTCAGGTGGTGTATAACATAGTGATTCAACTTCTCTATACAGAGTATTTATTTTTAAAGTCCAAATTTTAGAATAGAAGCCGAAGAATAATGAATGGATGCCATTACTGGTTTTTACTAGAACTTTAGTTGTGAATATTTGGGGCCTTTCTACAGTGGCCCACTTATCATTTATAGTTTTTTTACTTGTTTTCTATTTTGAAAGAAATTTTTTCTTAATGCTTCCATTGGGATCTTTCTGACTATTCTTTCAATATAATAATTATCACCTCAGTTATGACCAATATCATGGTAAGCCAATCCACACTGATATCTTAAATTATCACATTTTCAGTTATTTGTTATTTAATTACACATATGCAGAAATAGAATTCTCTATTGAAATTATTTTGTCTTTTTTTTTTTTTTTTTTTAAGATTTTATTTGAGAGAGAGAGAGCAGGGTGAAGGGCAGAGGGAGAAGCCGATTCCCTACAGAGCAGGGAGCCTGTTGTGGGACTCAACCCTGGGAATCCCAAATCATGACCTGAGCTGAAGGCAGACACTTAACCAAATGAAACACCAGGTGCCCTGAAATTGTTTTGTCTTCTAAGATAAAGCCTACATTTGTAATAACTATTATCTCAACAGCTATAAATTATGTTTCTCTTATATGCATTTTATCTGTTTCATTTTTTAAAAAATTTTGGTATGTTGTGTATCTTATGCCAAGTAATTTTATGCTGAATGTCAGAGATAATATATGAAAAGTTGTGGAGATAATTTGAAACTCTAGATAATGTTATATTTTGATTTGTTTTGCTTATAGAAGATAGCTCTAATATAGAAAGATCACCTTAATCCAATTACAGATTGAAATGATTGGTAACTGGGCTTTATTTAGTCCTACTTCATGTTGGCTATTTCATTTCATTCATATCCCTAGGATGTAGCATTTGGGGTTCCAACACAAAGCTTACTAGGGCATCTTTTTCTTGGCTCTACCTCATTGACAATTTTTTATGCTTTCAGTACAGTGATGTCAAGAAGTTCTGCTTATGTGTCTCAATATCTTACCCACTGCTTTTGGATCTTACCCTGATCTTGTCCCTGCTAATTCTTACTGCCTCTATAGCTTCACTATGCCTTTTTAAAAAAAATATTTATTTATTTATTATTTATTTATTTGAGAGAGAGAGAGAGAGAGCAAGCATGAGCAGGGGGGAGGGGGAGAAGCAGACTCCCCACTGAGCAGGGAGCCCAAAGTGGGATGTAGAGTTCAGTCCCAGAACCCTGGGACCATGACCTGAGGGCAGATACTTAACTGGCTGAGCCACCCAGGTGCCCCACTCCACTATGCCTAAAAGCATATATTGTTTTATCAACTATTCTAGTTGTTCTCATCAAGAGGATTGTTCTAAAACATGCTAGTCCTCTGTTGCCAGTGTAGGGCCACAAAATCAGGAACAAGCAAAGAAAATGAAAAGCAGTTTCCAGAGATGTGAGGGGATGAGTAGATGTGTGGAATTAATGTGGACATATCATTTAATGATCTGTTTTAAGTTGTAAAGTACACAGACTGAGACATGTTATTGGATTTGGTAATGTGTTGATCATAGAAGACCTTGTAAAAATATTCCCAAATAAGGAATGGGAAGTATATCATGATTAAAGTATTTTCAAGCAAAGAAGGAAAAGAAGTGCACACAGCACACACAGACAATATATTTGAGCAATTTTCTATAATGGATCAGACAACTGGGGAGTGTTGGAAATATTTATAGAGTTTTCTTTTAATTCATTTGGGACATTTTTTAGAAATCATTCTGCTCAGAGGGAAAATGTGGTGATGTCAGAAAGAAAAGGGAACATTTGTAGAAGGAAATTCCATGACTAAATTAGGATATGAAATGGACACAGGTGGAGGTTGGCATTAAATAAGACCTTGGGTAGGTCTCCAGCTGCAACAGAAAGAGAGTATGTACATGTGCATGCAAAAGTTATTGGTGCTATGGTTTTGTGAGATATTAAGGACACAAAATTTTATTACTGCTTGTTTTCCCCCTAATCACCAAAGAAGCAAAGTTTTGTAAACATGAGAAAAAGGGAAAGGGATTATAACTTTGAAGAAAAGAGAATATGTAGAAAAGGACTCAAGTGCATGGGAGAGTGGGATAACTAGGGAAATGTTATAGGTAAATCATATCAGTACTGGGGGCTTATTCCATAACTGGGATCATTGATGCAATGTGAGACAAATTAGTGTTGTGGTGAATATTTCTCCAGAACCACTCATCTTCACTGAAACACATAATTATGCTTGGATTTATCAAATGTTGAGATTTTGAAAGAGGAGTAGGCATGACAGTGTATTTATTGGAGGTGGGAAGATGTACTTAAAAGGATAGACAATGAGATTTAAACCTAGCAAGTACAGTGTTGAAGATATGGGGATGCTGATTGACTATGTAAAGCTCATATTCTTTGAAAATTTCCTGAGACCCATTTTATGATTTGAAAAACTTGATAGAGAGAGAGTAAGAGAGATAGAGAGAGGGGGAGGTTGAGGGGAAGAGGGAGAGAGGGAGGGAGAGAAAGAAAGAGAGTGAGAAAGAAAGATAGAAAAAAGGAGAGACAGAGAGAAAGAAAGGGAGGGAGAAAGAGGGAGGGAGAGAGGGGGGAAGAAGGAAGGAAGAAAGACATAAGTAAACATCTTTGAGGTATTCTTATTTCCATTTCATAGAGATGCTGAGACATAGGGGTATTATCCAATTCACCCTAACTCAAAACAGCCAACAGATCCAGAGACAAGTCTCAAACCCAGACTGTCAAGATCCTGGAGCCAGCTTTCTTAAACATCACACTGTTCTTCCAACCCAGCAAAATGGGGAAAATTGGAGCAATCTTTCTAAGTTGCCAGACCTATATAATAAAGGACATTGGTTAAATGCCAGTGTTTAAATGTGGGAGGAGGTGAGTGTTCAGACAAGCTCATTTTTCCTGATATCTCCTAAAATTATATCTAGAGAGAAAAGTGGATCCAAGTCCAACTTTTCAACTGAAGGTACTGTTATAAAATATATTTGCTAAATGTTTCTCCTTGTAGTTCATGGACTATAGACTCATTCTCTGTGATGTATGTAAGTGCATTTTACACTAATTTGTTTCATAGCAAGCTCAGATTTTGAATTTGTTGAAACGGAAGTGTAGCACTTCACATTGTGATGTAAACAGCAACTTTTTTTTTCTCTCAAATTTGGCCTCCCACATCTAGTTGTCATAGTAGTTCTTGGTGAAGAGAGCTTAAATTACAAATGTTTAATTATGAAAAGTATAACTGAGCCAAATATAACGCCTACCAGTGAGAAGGTTAAATATTGCTTTTAAATATAGATCTTATTTAATGGTTCAGAGAAGGAAAAGAATAGTTTTATAGTGTAGTTATTGTAATGGACTGAATGTGTTTCCCCAAATCCACGTGTTAAAGTACTGATCCCCAATGGGATGGTATTAGGAAGTGCGACCTTTGGATGATGATCATTTTGTGAGAATGAAACCCTCATGAGTGGGATTAATGACCACATGAAAGAGACCCCAGAGAGCCCTCTTGACTCTTCTGTCATCTGAAAACATAGGTAGAAAATGACCACCTATAAACCAGGAAGCAGGTTCTCACCAGACACCAAATCTGCCAGAACCTTGATCTTGGACTTCTGAGCCTCCAGGGCTGTGAGATATAAACTTTGTGGTTTATAAACCATCCAGTCTTTGATAATTTCTCATAGAAGCATGAAAAAACACCCATTAATTATCTGAGGTTTATGTTAGGATTAAAATAAATACACTTTCTTGAACTGCCCTGAAAACTTTCCAAAATCTTCCTGAAATATAAGGTTTTGAGGCATAGAAAGCATTCGGCAAAATGTTTTGCCTTGTTATGATTTTCATAAGTGTGATTTAAGGCTTCATTTCCCTTCTTCTACATAAGATTGATGAATGTCTATGCAAGAAATTGGCATTAGAAAGATTTCATTGTTTTAAGTTAATTATCTCTGTAACTTTGGAAACTTACCATTCAAATATTTATATTCAAGGTACTCTACTAACTTGGAAACTACAAAAAAAAAAAAAAAAAGAAAGAAAGAACGAACTAAAGAAGAAAAAGAACCAAATCTTTCTCTCATTGAATTTATTATATCAGTAAAAAATTAAATGGAATAGTGTATTTAAAATAAAAATCAGATTTTGTACCACTTAATAAATGGTAGTTCCTATCAATTGCTATTTTTTACTCTCACTGAAATTTAAAATTAATAATTGAACATGCCTATGTTACTTGCACATATGGTAAAGGTTTTTTATAAGTCATTAGAAGTGTACTTGCAGCAACTAATATTTGTGATGCTGTTTTACGTACACAAGCATATACCTGCAATCTGACTTCAATTTAAAAATCTGAGATCTTTGTTTTCAAATAATTGAGGAACATTTTTGGGTGCTTCAACTGCCATCTGTGCCTTCTTATCTAATAAACAAGATCATATATGCATGTTGATTGTGTTTAAAGAAAATAAGGTGGGGGCACCTAGGTGGCTCAGTCAGTTAAGCATCATTCAAAGGTTGTACTCTTGATTTCAACTCAGATCATTATCTCAGGGTCCTGAGATCAAGCAGGCTCTCCCAGTCATGCTCTGTCTGTTCAGTGTGAAATCTTCTTCTCTCCCTCTCCTTCTGCCCCTCCCTCTCTGCTTTGCTTGCACTCTCTCTCTAAAATAAGTAAATCTTTAAAAACAACAACGGAAGAGAAGTTGGAATAATAGCATTACTAGGTAAAATTGCCTGAATTTTTTCATCTTTCTTCAGCAAATTTCTACTTTCCAAGTTCTAGAACTCAGCTGTAAAAACTCAAAAACTTGATTTTTGTCACCAGACTAAGAGGGAATCAATCTTTCATGCTTGAGTACATGTTAACCTTATAAAATGTTTATATATGAGAATTCTAAAGTGTTAATTCGTAATAAAATGTGTAATTGTTAAATAGACCAGAGTATACCAGTATTCTCAGCAGTCATTAGGTGGGTGGAAAGCCACATGATAATTGTTGTTTTCTTTGTTTGCCCTACTAGGCTACAGATTTTATTAAAGCATTGATTCTTTACAATTTAACTTTTTATTCCCAGAAACTATCATTGTACTCAATAAACATAAAAGTGTTTGATGAATGAGTGAGTGAATTTGGATGATATCTTATACCATCATTTATAATTAAAAGAAAATAGAGTGACCAGGGCACAGTTTATGTAAGTTCTTAATGTAAACATACTATGCAGAGAGGAAAATATCACATTACACCAAGATTGTAAATGTCATAGCCTAGAAAGTAATTGTCATAAGAGACCGTCCTCTTTTAAATCAAGCTCTATAATGTGCATCTTTGTTGTGTATAGCATATATTTTTATCACATCAATGGCAATCTAGATCATCCAGATATGGTTGTTATAAAGGCTATTACTGCCAAATTCACAATGAAATCTAAGTTCTAAAAGATATGATGCTAGAATATTGCATGGATAATTCACTATCTGTATATAGAATCACATATATCACAGGACTTTCTAGGTAGTATCTACTTTCTACTTGATAAAAAATAGTTTTTTTCCTCATAATTTATTTTTTAAACCAGTGTGCTAAAGGGGTTTTGAAATAAATTAACACCACCTTGGAAATGGAATGCATAAATATTCCCATGAGCATAATGTATCATACACCAGAAAAACAGTGCTTACAGATGTGTAACAAACAAGGTTTCCTTCTTTTCCTGTTTCTTCCTGAAGTCTTGGCTTCAAACAACTCTAAATTCATAGCAATAGAAAGAAGAAATAAGAGAAACATAATATAGAATCTTAAAATTCATAAATTACACATAATGATTTTCCTATCACATTCAGTAATAATCAGTCTCATTCTAGCTCAAGTGCACAGTTATTAATTTACCTCCAGTGTATCCTAGCTATGAATGTAACTTCTTTGCCAAGACAATTAGGTAAGCTAATTGTTATTTTGTCTCTAAGTCATTGTTTACTTAGTGGATAAGTTATGTGAAGAGCTTGCTTTTTAAAAAATGCAGTCTTGTCTAAGAAACTATATAACCATATGGCTGAGAATTACACTCCATGTGTCTTTCATCTTGCACTAAACAGAAAACAATTGCACATTAGTCCTGAAGTTCAGCCAGAGAGAAGGTGGTATAAAGTCAAGAAGTACATCAGAGCTGGTATCCTTTCTGATCCCAATAATTGAATAGATGTGGGTCCTAGGAAAAGTTCTTAACTTCTCTTAGCCCCGTTCTTCTCATTTGTAAAGTGAAGATATTTAAATCTCTTTAAACTGTGATTATCTTATGAGATAACCTGTGAAAGAGCTTTGTAAAATGCAACACATTATAAAATTTCCGATTGTTAATGTAAATACTATAACCCAACCACATAGGCGTTATTAAAAATAGATTAACAATCATCAAATGCAGTGTGTCTGCCTGTATTCATTCATCTAACGGTGTTTATTCATCACCTACAGTGTGTCAATCTTCAGCATACTAAGCATTTGATCAAATTATCTGCCTTTTTTTGGTGGAGACTATGTTTAGAAGGGAAAATAGATTAAAAAAAAAAAACAAGAAAAGGAATAACTTCAGAGTCAGGGTACAACAAGAGATAGCAAGAAGGAAGATCCATCTGAATCAGTGACATTTAATCAAAGCCCGAATGAGGTAAGGATAGTCTATGCAAAGGGAACGTTAATCTCAAAGGTCCTCAAGAGAGAATAATTTGGAATATTTTATGAGCCATGAAAAGGCCATAAAGTTGTGCTTTGTAGGTCAGAGTGTTTGGATTTTATGTTAAATACTGTAGGAAGTAATTGGAGAATTTTGAATACAAAGACAACATGGCATGTTTTTGTTATAAAGATTAGGGTGGCTACTGTGCTTAGAGAAGCTTTAAGGGAAGCAAAAGAGGAAATGGGGTTTCTTAGAGGTTGTTGAATTAGGTAGATGATGGATGATGAAACCAGAGCCAGGCAGTGGTGATAGAAGTGGTGAGCCAGCAGGCCCACTGAGCCACCAGGTGCTGGGGGCAGGGGGTGTGAGGTAAGGTGAAATGGGGAATAAAGCATGAGTCTTGTGCTTTTGGCCAAGCATTTGCAGAAATGGGTAAACTAAATGGAAGAATGGGTTGCTTGTCTGTTTTGCTTTATTCTTTTGTGTGGAGTGGAAGTCAAGGGATAGTTGAGGGTGTCATTAGAGATATCTAAATGGGAGCATCAAGTTGGCTGAAGTATAAGCAAATCTAGTACTCAGGATGAGTTCAGGACTGGTGATACAATTTTAAGAGTCATCTGTGTACATTCAGGATGTAAATCCTGGGGCAGGATGCTGTATTAGGAGAAGGGAGTGTAAAGACAGAAGAAAAAGCTCCAAGAGATAAACATGGGAGAACTTCCATATCTAGACATTAGGGAAAGCAGGACAAATAGTGTTCTGCTTAACAGTTCTAACCACTTATTTTCTAAAGCATGAAGAAAGCATTTATGTTTGAAAGCATGAAGAAAAGTTCTAACCACTTTTTTCTAAAGCATTATAAATTAATGTGGATAAATTAATAACTGTGTTGGTATTGTACCTACCCCATTTAGCATTTCCTGCTATTTACCAACTTGTACATCAGCTACTTAATGCCAGGAAAATTAAATTATGTGAAATCCATTAGTTTGTTGTACCTTAATATTTATAGAAAATTAAGATTACATCAAGAATTATTATTCTTTTATCTCTTTTATCCTGACAAAACTATATTAAACTTTCTACAGTCTTTAATATCTTCTCCATAAACAAAATATATTCATTCTTTCCATGAAATGGCACAATGATTCCAAAGGCTTATATTATCAATTATTTTTTAAAACTTATTCCAGATGGCATGGAATTAGGAGGGTTTGACCTTATTCTTTATTCCTTAACTAAACAGAAGAGTAAATCTAACGAGTGTGTTTTTGAGTAGCCATTGTGTACAAAGCTCTATAGCTATCGTCTGGGATTTTACACAGAATGTGAAAGATGCAGTCAGTACTAACTCCCAATTTAGGAATTTGCAATTCAATACAAAAGGAGATTCATGATAGAACAGGAGGCATGACTGGAATTTCTGTAGTTAGAGATAGGTGGGGTTAATTAATATGAAAAATAGTTGTAAACAGAAACTGTTTTTATTTATTTAATTCAAGAAGATCATTATGTGTGATAACATAGTTTCTCAAGTAAGAAATTGTGTAATTAAATATTCGTTGAAAAACTGTAGCTAAGTATATGTAGGGTTTATGTGTGTGTGTGTGTGTGTGTGTGTGTGTGTGTTTTGTTTTTGTTTTTTAAGAAAAATACTACCTCACATGCTCTTTATTCTTCAACCTTCTGTAGCCTGACTGGTAGCCTCTGTCACATCACTGTGGAAACATTATCCTATCGGAGATTAATTAACTAACATCAATCTCTCTTGGTTTTTCCGCTACCTTTCTAGTTATTTCGTCTTCATTTCCATACAGGGTCCTATTCCTCCACCTGCATTTTAAATATTTATGCTCTGAGAGTTCTTTTTTTCAGTCTCAATCTCTATATTCACTTTATGGAACTATAGTTTCAAATATCCTATAGACTTATTTCTCCATATTTATAAGCTCTATCTTGTTCTCTCTTGGCTTCAAGCCCTTTATATGCATATGGAATGTGGTCAGTTGACTATTTCATGGTCATCATTGACAAGCAGGAATGTAATTGACCTTTTTCATCCTCTTAACTTCTACACTCTGTGCCTCAGTGATCATAAATGGCCAGCCCATCCACAAAGATTCTCTAAAGACAAAAGATCATTATTTATTCTTTGTTACTACAATGACTTCTTATCTAAGTATCAATCTCCAACTGGGATACATCATCACTGTTTCTTTAAAATTTGTAAATGGCAGTATTGCTATAGAATAATCATGTTCTAATGTTTCAATCATGAATATGAAATGTGAATTATTTATGTGTTTAGTTCACACATTAAGATTCTTCAATGCCTTTCAGTTGTCTCTATGGTAAAGTGTAACATCTTTGGCAGGACATTTAAGTTCCTCTTTAACTAAGGTGCAAGCTGATTATTTCAGACTCATGTCTCTATCCTTTACTCCATTTTTTTCCTATCCAACCCTCATATTGAACCACATATTATAAATTCCCCCAAATATTCTACATGGTTACATCTTTTTTTTTTTTTTTAAGTTTTCATTTATTTATTTGACACAGAGAGAGAGAGATCACAAGTAGGCAGAGAGGCAGGCAGAGAGAGAGGGGGAAGCAGGCTCTCTGCTGAGCAGAGAGCCTGATGCAGGGCTTGATGTCAGGACCCTGAGATCATGACCTGAGCTGAAGGTAGAGGCTTAACCCACTGAGCCACCCGGGTGCAAGTAGGAACCATTTGTCTAACTATACAGAACTGTGCACCAGCTTCAGATGATGAAGTGAGCAGGCATGTACGTAAGATGATGAAGAAACACTGCCAAGTTGTAAACTGAATTAGAGTGCAGTGTATACACTTCATTTAGAGATTTACTGATTCTTCTACTGTGACCACAATATGTTTCAGATTTAAAGATACTTTAGAGATCATTGAGTACTATATTTCACAATTCTGGCTGAAAAAGCACTTCTGAGTCATTTAAAAAATATCAGTGATGGGGCACTAGGGTGGCTCAGTAGGGTAAGCAACCAACTCAGGTAATGATCTCAAGGTCATGATCTCACGTGGAGATCCACACTCAGCATGGAGCCATTTTGTCCTTCTCCCTCTCTCTCTGTGCCCCATCCCCAGCTCATGTGCGTGTGCATTCTCTCTCTAACTAAATACATAAAATCTTTTTAAAAAATTACCAACAATGAACCTCCGTTTTAGAACAATTAAAGCAGAATCTCCCAGAGTGGAAACAGCACTGATATTTGTTTATTAAAAAAAAAAGTCCTCAAGTGATTAAAACATGCAGTCTGGGTTGAGAACGACTGGTCTGGTATAACACTCTCATTTTACAGTTGAGAAAACTGAGAATCTTTACATATAAACTTTAGAAGCCTTGGTCATCTGGTTCCCTAACTCAGAGTCACTGAGAGGAATCAGAGCAGAAGGTTGTTAGACGAAAGCAGAAAGACGGCAGACCATGACAGCTGAGAGCTTGGCAAGCAAAGCATTACCACGGGGTATGGTAATGGATTTTCAAGATGGAGGTTGTGACTCATCAAGATAAAAGTAAATTCCCTTTAGTGAACTATTTTTAAGAAGACAGGGAAGTGTTAATAGTCTTTAAGAAGATGTCTATCAAAAAAAAAAAAAAAAGTTTAAAATAAATGTTTCCTCAGGACCTAAAAGATAATTTCCACTTTGGGAAAATTCAGTAGGTGTGTTCCCCAGTGGTGCCAGACAAAAATAGTATCATCAGATTATGCCACAGTAATTGAGTGCAGGTCGTCTTTTGTGTAGTGGAAAGCAACTTGGACTTGTATTTAAAACCCCTTGGACTCCTGTTTAAAACTCAGATTCTCACCACGGCCTGTATTTGCTGCACAATCTTGAAGACATGGCATAGGCTTTCTTTTAAATTCTCTTAAATGGTCTCACTTAAGAACAGGAAAAGTAGGGGCACCTGGGTGGCTCAGTGGGTTAAAGACTCTGCCTTCGGCTCAGGTCATGGTCCTGGGGTCCTGGGATCGAGCCTCACATCTGGCTCTCTGCTTGGCGGGGAGCCTGCTTCCCCCTCTCTCTCTGCCTGTCTGTCTACTTGTGATCTCTGTCTGTCAAATAAATAAATAAATTAAAAAAAAAAAAAAGAACAGGAAAAGTAACAAATACCCAATAGGTTACGAAGACAAAATAGGGTTAAATGTATCTTGTGTAAATATTTGTATATGTTCCATTCTAGAGGAGATATAAAAAATCTAGAGAAAAGAATTTGTATCTTATAGTCATATTTTTGCATCTTTCAGATAGTCTATCTGGATTTTTTTACTGCACTTTTTGTGGTTGTTTTATTGTTTGTACCTCAAAAACTGGGTTTTGTATGATGTTAAACTTATAAAAATTCATTTAGAATTTATTTTTACAAAGGTCAGAAAGACAAGGTGATAATGTTTTATACTTTAGTGGCAATGCTGCCAATTATCATTATAAATATTTTAATTTGAAACTATGATCAGATTTTCAAAATAACTTACCATAAGACTAATTCATAAGTATGGAACTTGGGAGCAGTTTTTTTTCTTAACCTCTCATTGAATTTCCATGTCAAGTGAATACAAATATTATACTAAAATTGGAAAAGCACGTGTAATGTTCAATTAGAATACAGAGGCATATAGCTAATAGGAAGAGTAACCTGTCAATGGAATAAAATTACCCTAATCCTTTCAGACAAAATTTTCATTATAATCAAGGTAACTAATTGATAATGTTCTTTTTGCCCAAATCCATATATTGAAATAACTATTTAAGTATGTATTTAGTGTAAGATATACTTTTATTTCCTATGCCGTCTAAAGATCAAATATTCTTTTATATTATAAAATAAGCTCTGTTTTTCAGATTGAAATGATGAATATGTGTAGGAAATTACTGCATATTGAAAGTTGACCAAAACATGTGTTGAAGTTCACATAAAGAACATTTGTCTGGATCACCTAATTATCTTGCTAACGAAAACTGTACATTTGCATATACATGTGTGCATGTATGTATTATTTTGCATACTTAAAAGGAGTTTTCTTTTTTTTTTTAAAGATTTTATTTATTTGTTTGAGAGAGAGAGAGTATTCATTGAGGGGGGGAGGGGCAGAGGGAGAGAGAAAAGCAGGCTCCCCACTGAGCAGGGAGCAAGATGCATGTGGGACTCCATCATGGGACTTTGAGATTGTGATCTGAGCCAAAGGCAGATGCTTAATCAACTGAGTCACCAGGCTCCTCAAAGGGAGTTTCTGCCAATGAGGAAATGATACATGAGGGGGTGCTTTCTGATAATGATAACAAATCAAACAGCTGCATAAACCTTTCTTTGTGTCAGTCCTTAGTCTAAGTATTTTACATAGGTTATCTCAAAAGAACTCTATGGAATATCTCCATTTTGTAGGTGAATAAACTGAGGAACAGAGTTTAGGTAACTTAACCAAAGTTATACAGTAAGAAAGAAGTGACCCAGCTCTGATTTGTATCCAGGCAGTTTGTTTCTATACACCATCCCCTTAACCACTGTACATACAACCCCGAAAATGTAAATGTCCTCTTTGAAATTAGATATGCTATTTTCATTTTAGCACCAAAACCTGAAATTCTTCTAACTATCCTTTGAAAAGGTACAAAATTTGGCCATATATTTAGACATATATTAGATCTACATGTATTTCATTGAAAAATATGGCTAATTATTTTAAAATATCTTTCAAGTCTCTAAGATGACTTTATAATAGTTGGAGCAAAATACAAATAGAAATAGTCCTAGGCACAATCTGCCAAATCTATTTAAGTTCAAAATTTTATTTGTCACTAAATTAAGCCATAGGCTTTCATGTCAGAAAAACTGAATTAGAATACTGCAAGTTGCTGATGCTATTGATTCTTGAAACAAACTTCAGACTAGAAAACTCCTGCTAAAACAGCTCAGATTTTGCATATTCCTAGCATCAACCATGCTCACTTATTACAAAGGTCTTATTTCTCTAGATCGTGTGCCCGTAAACTACAACACACGGGTCAAAACCAGACAACACCTATTTGTGTGTGTCCTGACAACTAAAAAGTATTTTTATATGGTTTAAAATGGTTGAAAAGTAATAAAAAGAATATTTTGTATCATGTGAAAACTCAAATTTTAGAGTCTATAAATACAGTTTTCCTGGAACATTAGCCCCATTCATTTATTTATATATTGTCTATGATTGCATTCTCACTGCATAGATATGAGTAGTAATAACAAACACTACTTGGACTGCAAAGCCTAAAATATTTATATTGAGATCTTTATGGAAAACATCTACCACTTAAGATGTTGAAATCTTCTTTCCCTGAGTTAAGCCATGAATCAATTTACTGCTTATTCAGAAAATAAGTGTATGAATTCCAGTGATTTGTAGATTTTTTGATCTCTGTCATTGTATCCCTGACCATTTTTCCTCCTGAATGAATTCCAGTGATTTGTAGATTTTTTGATCTCTGTCATTGTATCCCTGACCATTTTTCCTCCTGGATCAAAATTAAAACTCAAGGTTTACACATTGACCTGGATTTTTCCTTGGTTAGCATTCCTCTGCTACAGGACAGGGGCATTCTAGTATCCCCTTCTCCTGGTACAAGCCTCTCCTGTGGCTTCACAGTGACTCTGCTCTTAGCTCTTCCTCCTGATTTTACTCTTAGTTCATACACTCCTTTTCCTCTTAAAATTTTACTTTATATTTGCAACACAATTTCCACTGGCGTGTGTTTTATAGACTATACTTCAGTGACTTGATTTCTTTTGTACTGTGGAAGTGTATTTGATAAAATATAAGAAATAGACCTGAAGCAGGAGCATAGAGCAATTTCAATATATTCCATGATCACAATGTTTCCTTAGTGTGTGCATCACATATCCCTCTACCCTTAGGTAGCCAATCATTCACGACAGGCTGCCGTTGATCCTGCTGACACCTGGGTCTGGCAGAAGTTTTGTTGGGCTTTGGCTCTGTAAGAGTGAGATTGAAAGGAGATAACATATTTTAAGAGCTGTTTTTGTTTTGTTTTTTAACTCACATGATCTGGCTAATGCTTATTAGATTGATAAATGCTCACCAAATGTCAGTTTAGGGGAAAAGCTGCTGTTTCATCGTGTAGGGACATCTAATTTGAAGTGTGTAGGAAGGAGTGGTCGGTGTGCTAAACTCCTGCCAGCTCAGAGAAAATACTTGAAAGTTTTTGCTCAGAGGTCTTCTTAGAGTACAGTGTTGTCTCCATGTTTCTAATTAACAAAACACTTGTGGAGAAACAAGGGGTTCCTTGTTATGATCCTTGTTGCTTTTCATAAAATAATAATTTTGTTTGTGAATCATGTCAGAGAAGATGAGTCTGTGGAAAAATGAAGGTAAACAAAGTACCGATTCTCAGTAAACTTAGACCCTACCTTTCTGCAGTCTTGGTTTAGAAAAAGAGCAAGGAATAGAACACCAGCAGACAGAAAGGAAAAGGTTGTGTGGAAAAATAGGATGCTTCCGTAAGTATGCCATGACACATCAAGAACATTTCAGGCTGATGAATTACCTGCTTGCTTTCCAACAGGATTTAACAAAGGTCCATTCTTAGTTATGAGGTTTTTTGAAACTGAATACTATTATATCATATTTAAGGGTGTTATTTTAGTTTAAATGGCAGTGCTGATCTCAGAGCTGTAAAAAAGAATTAGACTAATGGTGTCAGAGTACAGGTCTTCAGAAGAACAGTTAAAAATTGGAGGTGTGATCTAAGAGTCTGCTTCAGAGACCTTCTCTGATGTACACCGTCTTCGTGGCATTGTCAGCAGAAGCAGAAGCATAAGTGTGAGGAAGAAAGTCTGCTTTTTTCTACCTTTTTTTTCTTAATGATTACATCTAAAATTGTCTTCAGCTTGTCTGAGGAGCTGCAGTTTTGACTGTCACTTTTCCAGTTTCATTGGTCAGGTAAAAAAAGAAGGCAACTTTCTACAACATGTCTTTAAAAATGTACTTGTTGGGGCGCCTGGGTGGCTCAGTGGATTAAAGCCTCTGCCTTTCGCTCAGGTCATGATCCCAGAGTCCTGGGATCGAGCCCCGCATCGGGCTCTCTGCTTGGCAGGAAGCCTGCTTCCTCCTCTCTCTCTCTCTGCCTGCCTCTCTCCCTACTTGTGATCTCTATCTGTCAAATAAAATAAAATCTTTAAAAAAAAAATGTACTTGTTTCCTTGAACTGGAAGACTTCAGAAGACTAAAGAAAATAACCAGAGATAGAATTATTGCTTTGTTATTTTATTCACTTTTCGGAACTACTTCTTATATGTTGTCTTAAAATAAAGATGCAAACACAAATAAATTCAACCTTAGGCTATATAATCAATCATCTTCAGTTTTGCCAGGAGAAAATGATCACTCCTACCCTCTTTCTTCCTTCCTTTTTTCCCTTCCTCCCTTCCTTCCTTATAGATTTTATTTATTTATTTGAGAGAGAAACAGAGCAAGAGTGAGCACAAGCAGGTGAAGGGGCAGAGGGAGAGGAAGAAACAGATTCCCCATTGAGTGGTGAACCCTACACTGGTCTCTAGCCCAGGACCCCAAGATCAGGACCAAGTCACATGTTCAACCAACTGAGTCACCAAGGTGCCCTGAAAATGATCCCTTTCTTGAACATCACTTTTTTTTTTTTTTTTTTTTTTTTTGGTGACATTCTTATCCTCTCCCTGCCATGGTTCTGAATAGAAAAATCACACTGCTATAACATTTCCAACATAATTTCAAGTTGTCCCACCATTTCCCCAGAGTTAGTCAGAGAAAACTGTAAGGCAACTGAGAACTGCTTTTTAAATCCATTATAGTTTTGTCATCTCATGTAAGGCTGGCCTCCCACTGACTACTGTATTCCATAGGCACTGCTGCCAGTAGGGGGTGCCGATCCCATTGTCCAGTGTAGCTGCTTGACTCTTAATTAAAATAAACTGACTCCATATGCCATCTTCTTGAAAGCAGTTTATCTAATTAAAAAAAATTAAAGTGCAACATGGAGTGGACAGAACAAGGGAGCTAGACTGTAGATAATGCTACTCTATGTGACCGTGGGCAACTTATATTGTCTCAATGATCAACAAGCATAAAATGACGGATACTAATATACAAAAAGGATATAAGAAACCTGATAAGATGTTAGAACACAACTAATTAAGTGGCCAACAGTATGTGAATGGTGTCTGATTTTATCCAAAAATTTATTATGAATGTTTTTATTTAGTTAATTTAAATGTCCTAGCAGAAACTTAGAATTTTTTTTTCTATAGGAATTTATTCTATGGGATCCTTCATATAGTTAAAGCCTTTTAATATTTTGAATGATAATTTAATGATCTGTAGCTTAATAACTTGTCCAGTTATTAGGTGGCTTTTCTGTTGTTGTTCTTTTAATCTTCTTTTGGATGGTAATTAATGTCTGGAAATCAAATTGCTCTACAGAGCCAGAGAAAAACATCAATGTAGCACTCTTAACTACAAAATTCTAAATAAGTCTTAAAGTTCCCAGAAAACTTAAGTGGACGTGCCTGAGGAGTGATAGTTCATGGCACAGGAACTAAAACCATAAACTGCTGACCTCTATTAGCATAGGAACAGAATTGTCTTCTTTGCAATTTCATTCTATTCTGCTCAAAATCTGGCACAAATAAAATAATAAAGTCTGTTTCCTGATGAAATTGCACAATTTTTTGCACAAATATTTGAACTTTAAGTTATATTATTTCTTTTGCACTTTCAAATTTAAATGAAACAAGACAGATAAGATGCAGAAAAGAGGAAGGAAGAAAGGCAAACGGGAGAAGAAAATGAAGGGAGAGAGACAAAGAAAGGAGAGAAGTAGAAAAGATGCAGGGAGGTGGAAATAAAGAGGTAAATAAAAGCATTATCCAGAGTGGCAACTCCTGGATAACTGTGTAGAAGGAAGGTCTTTGAAGAACAAAGAATATTGACTCTGAGGTACCAAATGATAAACAGTGTTCTCCAGAATTCCAGCAGTTTTGTTGGTGTTTGTTTCTTTACCTGAATAAATACATTTCTAAATGCTTGGATGCCAAGTCCCAAAAGGTAATAAAATAGAACCAACTAATGACAGCTGTGAAAAACAAAGCCAGGTTAAAAGAAATACAGAAACTCAAATAATCAACCCCTCCATATAATTCGAACTTCATTTTTGGCAGAAGCACAGAAATTCTTTGCTCAAAAGCATAGCTTTAAAACAGTAAATTCGGTTGTTTATTTTTTAAACTTGCCACATGGTTTCACTCAAAAAGCTAAGAACTTTGTTTGTTATTTCAGAAGTGAGTAGCACTTTGTGAAGGGGCAGGGGTGGTAAGGGGGTGGAGGGGCATATATTCTTTTCTTAAAGCCTGTTTTTACCCACCTGTAGCCATCCCATTTTTGTTCTTGATTTTCTATTGGTTGTCATTATAGACAAGAATAGTGTATCAAAAGCCATAGTTAAAGGTCTAGATGGGAAAATCAATAGGACACATTTTCCAAATAAAAATCAATAATACTTAAAACAACTTTTCTTACCTTAGAGGCAAATCCTATTGTGGTAAATAACTAAAATTCTCCATGTGCTATGACCATGTCATGTCTGACTTATCATGTCCTTTTATATTTATATGAATAGTCATCAGACCAATTAATCCTGACAACACTAGTTGCTGAATAAGAACACACTAATGTGAAAGACACTTGGATACATGAATTAACACAGAAGTTATTTTAACTGCAATTATCAGATATGTATTTTATTGTGCAATGACTGCAACATAATCTGAAGGGAAAGTCACTAAAATTTTTAAAAAGAGTAGCAGCACTCATTTTTTGACACCAATTAAGGGAGTTAATTGGCTTATTTGTGGCCTTTCACAACCTTGCTGGTAATCAAGTTAGCTTATGATTGAAGATTAGTGCTAGTTCCAGAACAGGGCAAACTCAGTAGCTTTAAGTAAGTATAACAACAAAAATGAGAAGTACTGGGGCACCTGGGTGGCTCAGTAGGTTAAGCCTCTACCTTCGGCTCAGGTCATGATCCCAGCGTCCTGGAATAGAGCCCCACATCGGGCTCTCAGGTCGGCGGGGAGCCTGCTTCCCCCCACCCCCACCGCCTGACTCTCTGTCTACCTGTGATCTCTGTCTGTCAAATAAATAAATAAAATATTAAAAGAAAAAAAGAGAGAGAGGTACTATTCACTCTGTGAGATACATTGTGCCAGGTGTTTTGTACACATCATTTTTAGTCTTGAAAATAGCCCTATAAGTTGCACACATTAAAAGCCTGAAGAATCTGAGATATTAGAGGAAAAACTCACAGAGTAAGGAACAGAATCAAGATTGAAACCTACAACTTTATGTTTCATTATACATTACAAATGCTTCTTTAATTTATTAAATTGTGGCAGAAGGATGAACCAAAGTTTGAAATCATGCATAACTCATTGCTTAAACTTCTCTGCCTGTAATTTTCATAGAGCAATTATTCTTCAAGTCATTCTGAGGTAAGTATATAATATACAAATAGGAATTTTCCACCATCAGCTATATCAGGACTATTTGCCAAGTTTTTAAATTTTTTTTGTTCATTATGTTTTTTTCTTTCCCACAATATAATTTTATAATTGTTTTTAGCATACACCAATGATTTATGGTATGCATGAGTAAATCTGTTTCTCTGATTTTCTGAGACTGTTGGGGTTTCTGAGAACATTGAACTCATTAATGTATGGGTCTTACTAGGTCACTGGGGGGTTCTTACTTTTCTCCGATTTGAACTGAAGGCTAGAGTGAAAAAGATCATACACTGACAGGCCGTTCTTTTTTTTTTTTTTTTTTTAAAGATTTTATTTATTTAACAGGCAGAGATCACAAGTAGGCAGAGAAGCAGGCAGAGAGAGAGGAGGAAGCAGGCTCCCTGCGGAGCAGAGAGCCTGATGCGGGGCTCGATCCCAGGACCCTGAGATCATGACCTGAGCTGAAGGCAGCGGCTTAATCCACTGAGCCACCCAGGTGCCCCTGACAGGCCGTTCTTCAGGGCAATCAGGCCAGGTCAGTCCAAGGCTGTGGACTGTACAACAGACATCAGATACATAGAAAATATTAACAAGAATCTAAATCCCTGTCCTGCTTATGCTTGATTTCATCACTTCTACCCTGTCACCTCTCATTCAAATATACTTCATATATATTTCATAAACTCACTTTGGACTGTCCACTTGTATTTTGTGAATTTTAAAGAAATATAGTTTTGTGCTTTATAGTTCCTTGGTTATTAATTTCATGGGTTCATATTAATATTTTGTCTGAAGGTTTTAAGATTACTCATTTATTTCACATGTTTAGATATACATCTCTATTATAATCATCATTATTTTAAATCTTGTTGCTTTAACTTTTAACTTAGATTTTATATTGTATTTTCTAGTTTTGTGTACGTGTTTTAAAATTATTTGTCTCAGTATTTTTTTTCTCTAAAATTTTAATTTTATATGATTTTTTTCTTATTCTAATTTTCATTTGGCTTTTCCCCTTTTCCTCTTCTTGTTTTTCTTTACTGGATAATTTTTGCTTTTATAATTGCTGACAGGATTGTGACTCTAATGCTGGTAAAATGGAGAAAGCCCAAACCATTAAAGGGAGGCCAAGGGCTTTCTTACCCACAGACTTTCCAATGGCAACCCTCTGACCCCCGAAGGGGATCTCCTAACTCATCGAAGAATGGTTCCCCAAGAAAACTCACTCTGGGAAATCTTGTTAATTCCATCCAGGGCTAAAAATCACCATGCAGATGTCACTCTTGATTTATTAGGATGATGTTGCCCTCTGAAAGATAGCTCATATCATTCAGTCATAGTATGAGAAATTGTTTTAAACATTTGTTGTCAACAATGTGAATAATTACTGGATTTTACATGCAGGAGGCACACAGGTTATAGTTTGCCATCACTCAGGAAAACCATGTTACATGGATTGTTCCAGTGGAGAAAAACCCTCCATATGCTGCATAAAACCTGAGCCTGTGAAAGGAATACTTGGTATTGAATGTCCGGATGGAAGCCAAGGGAACAAAAGCATACCATTAAATGCTAGCTTTTCTTAGGGTACCTGTCTTTGGCAGCCTTCTCTTTTCACTCTTTTCATTCTTGATTGATATAATCCAATTTCTATTATAGCAACTCTCTGCTGGTATTTATATCAAATATTTAATAATTATTTTATATGGAAAGTATAAAACCCATATCCCAGTTTGTATCTCTCTCCTGAGCTCCAGACATTTGCATTCAATTATCTAAGGATACACCCATCTAGATATTTAATATGTATCTTTAATTCAATGTGTCTACAACTTTGCTCGCTAATTCCATTGATCTTCCCAAGGATCATTTCTTCTTGAATTTCCTATTTCAGGTGATCAGTCATCCATGGTAGAATCTGAGGGTTCTTGACTCCTCCTTTTTCTTCCATCCCATGTCCAATCTGTATTCAAATTCTGTCAAATCTACTTTTCTAATGGCTTTAAAAACCACAAACATAGTCCACCTTCCTTTTCATGCTCTTGGAGTGATGACCAATGTGTCTTACCTGGCATGTCGTATCAGTTATCAGTTATCAGTTTATTGCCTCTCAATTCCGAAGTCCATCACGCATTGCCTGCTCTTTAAAAATGTATCTGGGATCTTTAAATTATTTTGCCACTTGGCATGATGGTAAGCTTTTCCAGCAGAAGATGTTGGATAGACATGGTAAGAGAAACAGGTTTTTGTTTCCTTATTTTGGTGTGTTAGCATCTGTGGCTTCTTTATCACCCAATCCTGTAGTTCATAATGACCAGCATTTCTGTGGCACACTTCCTTAAGTGGTTTTGCAGTAGAGTGCCTCAGTAGAACATTGCCAAGTTAACAGATTTCCCAGCACCATAGAGGACATATTTCCAGCAAGTTACCCAGGAGCAACACCATAGTAATTTCTTTGACATGCAGTGTTTCAGAACCATGCCCTCCAGTAAAGTCTGTGTCTCAGCTCTGGATAGAAAATGGAGGGGCGGAGGAAGGAATGGGGTCTTATCCCAGCCCTAATGCTACATATGTGTATATATATATTTTTTTCTTCCATTGGTATTTGTGTCTGCTCCTTCCATTTGCTATTCCTACATTTTATAAGTTCTCTTTATCTCTTACTAGCCTATTCTCTATTACTCCACTCCTCTGTTGTAAATACTTACATATATTGAACTTCCCCTATTCAAATGGCTGTGTTGTTTCTCTTTCTTGATTTATCCAGACTTCATAGATAACTATAATACCAGTCCTTCAATTTCCTACCATTCCCACTTTGATTCATTTTCTCTTTTCATCTGAAGAAAAAAGTGAAAATGACACAGTTCAGGAGCTTGTATATGTCCTTTGGCATTTTGGAGAGATTGCCACCTTAGGTTGAAATGCCCTTTTTCTTCCCATGCACCTTCCATCTGGCTAATAATTAACCACAGTCACTAAACTAGGCACTGGGGACTCAGCAATGAATATACCGAAGTCTCTGCCCTCATGGAGCTTGTATATTTGTGTATGGAAACAGACAATAAATAAGGATAGATATTTATGTTAAAGGGCAAAAAAAAAAAAAAAAACTACTATGAGAAAAAAGTGATGCAAATTAGAGGAAGTAGATCTGCTGCTTATATGAGGTACTGTATCCCTGAGAATAGGCTGGTTTTACTGTGATAACAAGCAGACCCCACATCTCAGAGGTTTACTACAATAAGTATTTAATTATGGCTGAAACTCCCTCAGTCACAGGGCATGTTGTTTTACCTCTAGGGCTTGGGTTAAGAGCAGCTTCTATGCACACGATCACAGGCATTGGGCTGTGGGAAATGAGATGTGAACATTCTATGTAAAATTCTCAAAGCTTCTGCTTGGAAGAACACATACCACTTACCTTCACGTGTTGTTGGACAAAATAAGTCATATGGCCAAACCTAAAGTCAAGTCTCCTCCTGGGAGAGTGAATAAACTGTGAACAAAAATACAACCTCACATAGACGATAAAATCTTTTATAAGGAAGTGTTATCTGATCAGCGAGACAAGAAAGAAGTAAATGAAGGAATTGTGAGGATATCCAGGGTGAGATCACTCCATAATAGGCACAAAAAGACTACTTGTATTCTTTTTGTTTTAAGTGAAAACACTTTAAGTACAGAGAAAATGATTCTTTTAATAGTAATTCTCTTGACAGTAATTGCTGTGATATGTCATGTCATGTATAGTTAGCATGTGAAAAAAATGAATCAGACACATTTCCTAATAATAATTATTCTAGTGAATGATGATTCAAATAGACAAGAGGATAGGAGCTTCCTTAAGTGCTTATCTGTCTTGAAACTTAATGTAAGTTTTGTGTTTTAAACATAATATCCTAAAAGTCTGTTTTTGTGAAACACTTTCTCAGATATACCTGATTTTGCCACTGAGAGAATCTTATTAAAACCCTTGTTATTCAGTTGATCTTTTTCTAAAATGAATTTTTCTTGCTATGTAGAGACAGAATTTATGAATCAATACAAACTCAATTTGGTTTAATATCTTATATAATATTTAACTTTGTATAAATAAATTAAACTGTTCATCTACATTTATATCTACATATATAATATAACCATGTTATGTCATATTTGCCATATTTATATCTTGCTTTCATTATATGAATAAATGTGATCTTTGATTAATCTATTTGCTAACTTCTGAGATTTTCCATGGCAAAACTTATTTCTAATGTTTTATTGTTGATTTTTAAAGTAATGAATAATTTATAAACAATTGCAGTTATAGCAATCTACAAACCTGGGTAACCACTGCTTAGAGGTTATTGAGTACTCTTATGTTCATGAAAATCTTGAACATGGTGCTCTTTTAGTGAAAGTATTTCACTGTATTTTAATTTCCTTTATTGGCTTAAATATAAATTTTCTTTGTTGGCTTAAATATTAGAATTCTTTTAAATTTAATGATTTTCTGCAACATTTTGCTATAAAAGTATGCGTTGTTCATAACATTCTCATATTTTTTAATTGCTCCCATTCTAGTTGTACTTGCTTTCATTTCTAAACTCCATAACTTCGTTTCCTCTCTTGATTAGATTTGTCAGCACCTTATCAATATAATGTATTTTGAAGAATTAAATGTTAGTTTTGTCAATCTTACAGTTATCCAGTTTTCTTAGCACTTTATTTCTGCTTTTAACTTTCATTTTCTATTTTTTCCATTTATTTTTTTTCTTTATCCTCAAGTTCAAAGCTTGGAAATGCTACTGGAAACTCCCAAGCTCTTTTCATTACGTCTTCACTTCCTTTACTGTTTTCTCCTTTTATATAGAAACTGTTGAAGACAGGACCACTTTTTCCTGTGGTCATGGAGGCAGTCCTTTTAATAATCATGGATTTCAGCATAGGATTGTAATGCAAGAGTGCCACGAAGAAGAGTCCCATGTACTGTATTGTTTTAATTCAAACTTTTATCTCTTTGTTTCACACAGATCCCTTCTAATCTTTTCTGGTTTATTGACTTTTATGCCCAGATTCCATCTTTATATAATCCTGGTCCCTACTTTTGTTCATGAATTCTCAAAGTGAGAATATAGAAGATAAAGTGTTCTAGCTTTTATCTCCTCACTTTCCATGACTCAAAACTGATAAATGGGATTTTATGTTGAAGTCAGTTTACATTTTATATTATTTACATATATTTATATTATTTATAAATTTGGAAATATATATTTATATTATTATATAATTATAATAGAATTTCAGGATACTAAGATTAATAGGGATTTCCAGTGTTCTCTTATTCCAAATTGGCTAAAATACAAATGCTTGAAAATATGTTCAGATACTGAAATTGAAGAGAAAAAACACATAATTTCAAATGTGGTCCTAAGGCTTTACTAAAGCTCTGTTTATATGGAAGTCAATTAATTAGGAAGGTGTTAATTAAACTCTCAGGTATTGAATTTGAAAAGCAAAGGTACCCTTGGCTAATAGCGTATTTACCTCAGCGTCAGAAGATTGCCTGCTCCCTTACCCCACAAAAAGCACAAGATTTCCATCTATTCTCAACTTGTGAAGCACTTTTCATACTCAACTGTACTCCTAAAATATTTTCTTGAAACTGCTATTTCAATTTTGAATGTTGAATTTTTAAAAAATGGTAAAATATTTGAAAGGGTTTAGTACATATATCTGAAATATTCCCTTTTAGGAACACAATCCTCATGTGGCTTGTGTTAATACTCTTTCTGAAAATTAGCCAATATTGATTAAGAAATACAACATGGGACTTTAGGAAGAACACAGTCACAGACTTGTTAGCATCTCATGTCTCCTTTGTCAATAGCTGATTTTCCCTTTTTAACATTGATCCTACCCCCTCAAATATGCATATTGGACATTAGTTTCTTGCCTTGTTGAAATGCTCTTCTGACTTATTTTCAAAAGTACATATGCCAATAAACTCACCAGTAATATACTATGATTGACCACAGAAGTACCACTTATTATTTTTAATTAAGCTACTGTAGAGTTCTAATGATTTGTCTAATAAGTTTCCCTAAAATCCATATTAATGGACTTTACTATCTTCCTTTATCTCTTTTCCAGATGGTTTCCACATTGGGTCTCCTGCTCAGTAGGGAGTCTGTTTGTCCCTCTCCCTCAGCCCCTTCCTGCCCCCAACCCCCACCCTGTCTTGTGCCCTCTCTCTCCCTCTCACTCTCTTTCTCAAATAAATAAATGAAATCTTAAAAAAGAAAAAAGAATAAAAGGCAATGTTTGATGTTGTTCACTGTCTAATACTGAGCTCTATGCCTGACCCATAATAGGCAAACAAAAGACATTTGTTGAATGCTGACTGTAAACCTCCTTACATTTTTTTTTTTTTTTTGGTGCTAAATGTTACTTAAAACTGTTTTTACATCTTCTTCTTTCCTTATTTTCATTCTCAGTACATACTGAAACAGTAATAGATAACATTTACTTAGTGTTTTTATGTTTTTTGTTTGTTTGTTTGTTGTGTATGCGTGATCACCTATCCTTATAAGTTTGTCAGGTTTGTATTTCCCCAATTTTTTTTAAAAAGAAACTATGAGTGTTAGCAAGTAGTTTTTTTTTTCTCAAGTCATGCAACTAATGAGAATCAGAGTCAGAATTAAAACTGAGTTCTACTTGAGTTCACTGTCCTCTGCTTCTAAAACTTTTCAACTTAGGTACCAGTAATAACAGAGGATATTTATGTTACTACACGGTGTAATAATAAAGGGCAGAGATACGATTTGAAACCATATAGTATAGCTTCAGAATTTGTTCTCTTAACCATTCTCCTTAAATTCAGAAGGAGAATATGAACATGCATCCCTCAGTGAAAGTAGGTTGATATTTTACCTATAGTGTGATGAACTAAGGTACACATTCTTTCATTTGTCTATAGAAGCATGTTTGAAGACTATTAGACAAAATAAGTTTGGCCGAATAAAGTCTCATGTCATAGAATGTAGAATTTGTGTTGTGGGCTTGAACCTAAATTGTGGTACGTAATAGCTGTGTGAAGGAGGACTGAGAAGAAAGCCTGGGTACTGAGTCCCAGGGAGGTATATAGAAGTGGGAAAGATTTAGAAGGTGAAAAGAGATAATATGTATATTATATACATAGTATGTATTGTAGTAAGTATTATAGTATGTAATGTCTTTGGTCTACACATGAAGTGTATAGTATTCACCAAAGCTTTTTGAGTGGGGCTAGAAGGGGATGAGGGAGAGGAGTGATTAGGAACTGAGTAGTGTTTAAGATGTGTTCAAGTCAAGAGCAAAACTGCCAGAATAGGCACAGCCACATATTTATTATCTTTCCTAATACTTAATGCAAAAATCCATAATTTGTATGCTTTCATATATCAGGAGTAGTCCTCGCTCCCACAAAAGCTTCAAATAAATGATGATCCTAAAAGATATTCCCCGTTTATCATGAAGGTTTTCCAGTCTTCACTGCGCAACTTATCCACAGTATAATGCAGCTTCTTCAGTAAACATCCATCCCAGAGAGAAAGTCAGAGAACACATTAATATATCATTTTGAGGGTAAAAAATAAATATGAGGAAACAAGGCCTTACCCCATATCACGTAATTATATTGATATTTCTGGTTGAGGATCCAGGATTCTAAACCCATGTTCCTATAGCTAAAATAAAGATTCCACAAACAGGTCTGGCTAGAAGCATATATAACTACACTGATTTGAAAAGCTAATTTGCTTGATAGTGAGCCAAAAATCCAAATGAAAAATTTTATTTTTTTAAACCTCTGAAGTTTCAAACTAAAACCTTCCCTTGGACTAAAATAAGATATATGATTGCTGGTACAGAGATCAGGCTTATTTTCCTATTTCAATTCTTTTTATCTCACTTTGTTTCTCTACCACATTGAAAAGAAAGCTGATTTCTATGTCTTTAAAGAAAATCTTAAACTTATTTTTCATTATTTTCTAACTTCTACATTAGGGTTTTTCTATCTTTCTCACATCAGCCACAATTTGTAGGCTTTACTCTCCTTGTTCGATGCAATCAGTGTAAATGCAATGGAGAATCGAAAGGTCAATACCTTTCTAATCCAGGAAACACCATCTCATTTTTACTTTCTACAATTTCTCCTAAACCATAAGCCTTTGTTCATCAGTGATTAAAAATTTGGAACCTTAGTGGTTTTAGATACAGAAATTTTTCTGCCTAATGCTCTGTAACATCAAAGTTTTTCTTAGAACATTATGGCAAAATAACTCACTCTAGTTTGTAAGATACTAGTTATTTTTTTTTTTAACTTGCATTCCTTATTCAAAAAGAAAATTGCAACAGTGTTATAATTTTTAAAAAGAACTATGTAATGAAATAGATTGGCCTTTAAAATTAATGAAATTCATTTCATGTTTTACTATATTAAAATACGTTTCTAGATAAATTTTATGCTTATTAATACATGTATCCTGAACAGAATCTTTAAATGGGTGAAATAATATTCAATTGGCCATCAATAAAAATCTCTGATATTATTGTTCCTGCCAACTTCTAAGTATTTTTGCTATACAGGAGAGATATATACAAAAAGATTATAACAGAAAATTATTTCTTGGTAGAGATTTTAATTTCTCACCAATTGTTATCTCTTTCTCCCTGTTAGTAATAGAACCCTCCACACCCAACTTCCAGCAAGTCCCATGGCTAAAGCTAAAAGACCTCCCATAGAGTTAGGTATGACCATGTGGAGAAACCCTTGCTACAGAAATATAAGCAGAGGTGTTCTGTGCAACTTTCATGTTATTTCCATAAAAGGAAACTGCTTGTACTCATTTCATCCTTCATTCCTTTCCACTGGCTGTGAGCTTGAGATTCCTGTAATTGCTACCTTAGACCCAGAATGGGAAATCACTTTTTGTGGACAGTAGAAGTTCCTACCAACTTGAGTCCCTGAATAAAGATATGAAGTAGAGCTGCCCTTGATAACTTGCCTATGTGGAAAATTGTGTGAAAGAGAAATAATCTTTAATATTACTTAAACTGCATACACTGCAAACTCAGCATTACAAATTATATTGTACTAATTATATTGTAAAAGATAAAGTTAAGCATTATAATATTCTTTGTCTCTCAAATAATTCTACTATACCTGTACACTCCACAAGCAAAAAGCAATGAGCTACTAATTTAAAATGTCAAACGTTCATATACCCTTCTCTCTCTAGAAAAGAGTAATTAGTTGGGAGTGTTCAAAATGAAATAACCTTAGGTATGATTATCTTTGACAATATAGGATTATAATCATGGAGAGTTTTATTATAAAACCATAGATATGCATTCCAGTGAGTTTAAGTAAAATAGGAATGTATTGTAATATGGAAAATATGAAGGGATTAATTGCAAGAAGTTGTGACCACAATATAAGTGTTAAGTTTACAGTTTCTCCATTTCTTCGTGTGGCTGTGAATCTTTTCACATCTTCTCTCTATATACATTTGTTCAGTTTTCCTCTCTGAAGACTGGCTTCTGAGGCAGGGTGTTTCATTTTTGTTTACCATAATTTTTACTTGACCATTCATTGTTTTAGCCATCATTGGCACCAACAATAGTACCAGTAATATGAATACCCTTGATATTATTAATCTTGACATCTAACTAATTCACTCTTCTATCATCACTCCAAATTCCAAGAAGAAAAACTAATGATTTGTCCATTGACGATCAGGTGTTCATTCTTAGATTCCCAATCCTCTCCCTTATCTGAAGGAAGGTTGGGTGTGGGTATGTTATCTGGAGGACAACAACTGGGATATCTAGCAACAAACTTAGAAAAGAAATCATATAGGAAAGAAGGAATTATGTTTTAGGTAACTCTTGGGTATTCTAAAGCATAAAGTGTGTCTGTGAGGAAAGGAGTACACATGTGGGTTTAATTATTTCTATCAAGAATCATATTTGAAATAAGAATTAAGTTGGTGTTTCTCCTATATTAATTGACATTATACTAATTATGATCAACTGTAGTTTGAAAAAGAGTGTCTAGAGGAAGAGGTAATTATCATTATAAGGATGAGTGCCACAAATAATTTCCAAGAAAAGTATTTACTCAGCAGTTTCAGTTATTTAAAAAATATTTCCATAGCAGGCATGTGTGTCTTGAAACAGGTCACTTTGACTTGAGCTCTTTGATAAATTCATCTTTAGCCATTTTCACCCAGTCATTAAGTCACAGACTCAGATAATATATTTTAGTTACTTGATTTGCTATATCTATTTCTTCCAAAAAACAAAAACCCTAACATATTTTCTGTAATTCATATAGTTCTTTTACAAATATAAATCATTCAGCTCTTATGATAACCTGTTCTATAATGAAACTTTCCTCCACTCATTGATTGCAATGTTAATTCAAATGAAATCCAGCGATTTCATTTATTTATACCTTATCTACCATCTTAGAAAAAGTGAGATCATTAAAAAGTGAAGTTGCTGGTTGCTGGGCTAGAGAGATATATTTGTGGTACTGATTTTTATACTGTAATTCATTCTGTATTGAGGGAAAGAAATCATTAAGGGATATCAGGATTCTTTTTTTCTTTTCATAGTTATTGTATCTACTTATAAGTAATAACCAAGCCCATTCTTGAGATGAATTTTAGATTGTCAATTTAAAAAAAACATATTCTAAAGTGTAATAGAGTAAGATATTACATGCCATTTGCGACGACGTGGATGGAATTACATGGATTTCTGAAATGAAACAATTCCACAAGGACATTACTGACAAAACTATTATACTATACACATGAAACTTAAATACTTGGATCTTTTCATTTGACTTGCCAAATATATAGCTACCTGCTCTTTGTTGAAAGTGGATCTACTAATGATTTTTTTTTTTAAAGATAAATAGATCTACAATTACATGGATTCTGGTCTCCATTACTCTAGCATTCCGTTTGATTACTATACCATGAAGAATCTTGTACTTCCCTGCTAAATCATGGTAATACAGATAGGTTGGAGCTTTTTACTAAGGTAGAGAGCACACACAATATATTATCTCTTAACACATTTTAATATTACATATAATTAGAACGTTAAATGCCACCAACTACACTTTATAAATTACAGCTAATGTACCTCTCTCCAAAGAGTTGCTCACCTGCAGAGCAGCCATCATATTTAAAGCCCATTTCCAAGTCTTTGTATACCCTCAAGGATAAGATGGGCTGAAGTAATGATACTATTGGAACTGCACGTAATCAGCTCCTATAAAAACATCTAGTCCTGATTCCAATTATGTTAATTCATTGCAGGGGGACTGTACATTTCAATCACCAAAAGGTTCAGTGCCTTTCGAAAGCCCCTTGGCAGCACAGGCAGTCCCCATGAAAGTATTTAGCAAATCCTTTTGTGATGCATGAGGGTTTTAAAGTGGTAATAAACCAATCCCTTTACATTGATAAATTTCTCTTAAGTCAATGAGGGCTTTGCTGGGACTGAAGACTGAAGATTTTTCTTCTTCAGTTCAGTCTCCAGAAGAATCTTGGAAAATATATAATAATATAGACATCATTTTCAATGTCTGGATCCACTAGAGGGCAAGGGAATCATAATTCACAGTGAAACAACAGTTTAAATCTGAGCCACCTAACTTCAGTCCCTTAGAAATAAATGCTAGTAGTCCTTTTTCTGCAGCAGTTTGTATTTAAATGTGTCACTGCTGCATTTCTGTACACTTAACAGAGCACTGAAGACACATTTATTGTGTTGTGGAAAGAGATACATTGCAATATTTTTGCTTTATCAGTAAGCTCCTGTTGTAATAAAGAGGTTGGTTTTTAAGTCCATAGCAGAGTCCATAGCATACGGAATTCTACTGAATTCTACTGAAGCAGAAGCATAATTATATTTGGACACCCAGAAAGGATATACCTGGTAGAACTATAAGCTTAGTATGAGTATTAACCCACTCTCTGACGTAATTCCTTGTTGTGGAATAAATGGAAAATTTACTTGGAATTTTTTTTTCTTTTTCTAAACTCAAAACCATTTATTAGTGACTAAATATACCCAATTCTGTCAGAGAAATATATTCTGAGGTGAGCAGTGATTGTAAAATATAGAATGCCATGAAAAAGTATATTAAAGTTTATAACTCCAAAAGCATGGATTAATTAAGAATTGTAGTCTGCAGTAGTTATTTAGCAAACCTTGACTTTTTTCAATTTTCCAGACTGATGGTGCATTGCAGTGGAGAAAGTCTGGCAAGAGTTGGTCTACTAACTTTGAAATTCTAAGAGCATTGTTAATATTGTTAAAATATTTTGAACATTCCAATTTTTAAAAAATAGGGTTTTAAAATATATGATCCAAAATATACTAGGCAAAAGTTTTTATGTGTATAAAATACCAGCACTCTACAGGTGTAATATTACCTTGCTGGAGTATAGGAACTTTACTCAATGTTTTAAAAGAATCTATAAAATAATGGCCAGAAGATTTAAATGCAATCAGGTCTTAACTTAAATATTAATACTTCCTTTGATCTGATTCTTGGTAAAGGATAAGCTTAAAGATATGCAATCTAATTTTATATAGAAAGTACATGTGTTAGGTAGGCTTACACTAACGTCTCTATGCTTTGCTGTCTTCTAATGAAAAAGTTATACACACACACACCCCCTCACATGTTCATTGAGATTTTAAATCCTTTAAATCCTACAGTACATGAGTCAGAAATCATTGTCTAATATCTAAGTAAACTGATTGAGTTCAAAATGTCTTATAAACACCCCATACATTAAAGATCTGGTAATAACAAGAAATGAAGTATTCAATGATAGTTTACTTCTCCCATCAAGGAGCTTAGAGCCAGTTGAGTGAACAGAATCCATATATAGATCATTTCAATAGAGTATAAAATTGTTACATAAAGGTATTTAAAAAAAATTAT
This sequence comes from Meles meles, assembly GCF_922984935.1. Classification (NCBI taxonomy): domain Eukaryota; kingdom Metazoa; phylum Chordata; class Mammalia; order Carnivora; family Mustelidae; genus Meles; species Meles meles. Next base: position 32,896,116 of record NC_060072.1, read on the forward strand.
AGACTGGGATGCCTGGGTCACTCAGTTGGTTAAGCATCTGCCTTTGGCTCAGGTCACCATTTCAGGGTCCTGGGACTGATGGAGCCCAGTGTGAGTCTCCCTGCTCAGTGGGGAGTTGGCCTCTCCCTCTCCCTTTGCCCCACACCTTGCTCATGCTCTTTCTCTCTTGCTCAGTCTCTCTCAAATGACTAACTAACTAACTAACTAAATAAATAAAAATACTTAAAAAATTATAGACTCGGAAGTAGTATCTTTAAACAGTCTGAAAAATTGAAGTTTTCTGGAAGAAGTAACTCTATTCTTGGCTCTCAGAAGATGCTGAGTTATAAATATTAGGTATGTGAAGGGCATACAGTTATCTCTAAAAGACCACCTCATAGATACTGATTGCTGTTATTATTACAACCATTGAAAAAAATTGCATGTGTTAATTTCCCAGTTAAGTGTAGTAGGACCTACCATAGAATGCCCAAATAAAATTGTAATAGATTTTTAAGAAACCACACAATGAAATCGAGGACTACAAATTTCAGAAGTACGCACAGAAAAAAAAAGTTATAGTGGAGAACAATTTTAAAACATAAGAAATTGGTAGCATTTACAAGATAAAATTTTGAGTAGGGATATTTAAATTGCCAAAATTAATGAACGCCACTATTTGACTTATGATTTAATTAAAACACTAAAGACTAGCAGGTATATGTGTGTTTGGTTCAGTATCCCCAGTTCACATAAAAGTGCCTTGTAGGGGCGCCTGGGTAGCTCAGTGTGTTAAAGCCTCTGCCTTTCGCTCAGGTCATGATCCCGGGGTCCTGGGATCAAGCCCCGCATCGGGCTCTCTGCTTGGCGGGGAGCCTGCTTCCTCCTCTCTCTCTCTCTGCCTGCCTCTCTCCCTACTTGTGATCTCTGTCTGTCAAATAAATAAATAAAATCTTTAAAAAAAAAAAAAAGTGCCTTGTAGTGGGGCGCCTGGGTGGCTCAGTGGGTTAAAGCCTCTGCCTTTGGCTCAGGTGATGATCCTGCGGTCCTGGGATTGAGCCTCTCATCGGGCTCTCTGCTCATCAGGGAGCCTGCTTCCTCCAATCTCTGGCTGCTTCTCTGCCTATTTGTGATCTCTATCTGTCAAATAAATAAATAAAATCTTAAAAAAAAGAAGTGCCCAGTAGTGAGTACTGAATATAACTCAAATAAATAATGTCTTTCAATGGCAGTGCTCTCTCACAGGTCCTGGTCATATAGCTAAACACGCAATTTCCCCTCCCTCTAGCTACCCGTGCATTCTTCGCTTACTGAAAATTATATATTCTCTTTCTATTGAGAAAAAGATAACTTTGAAAAAAGTAGATTTTAGAACAAAAATCACATTTATAGACAGAAATTTCATCTGAAAGATTTAGAAATTTTTAACTCTAATGAACAGCTAACATTATTTTAAAGAAGTAAAAACTGATAGAAAAAAAGGGGAAATTGGCAAACCCATCCTTGCAGTAAAAAATTTAAATAAATTTCTCCAGATAACAGGGAGTTAAAGAAGGTAAAAATTGAAGGATACAGAGTATTCCCAAAGCACAACTACATCATAATATATACAATATTGCAAAAAACAATTGGTGATTACCTTACATTCTCAAGATCTCATTCATCTTAAATAACTATTAATATCAGACAGAATAGATTTTGTCGATAAAATTTCATTAGAGGGTCAGCTAATTTTTCGTCTAGCAAATATCTGATATTCTTCCAAACTAGAATTTATTTGCTGTTCATTCAGTAAAATATCATTATCATTCTGGGTAACTATACATATGAGGCCGAGGTTGTAACTCAGCTAAAGATTATAACATGCAACCTAGACTGAAGATAATTGGTGTATCCCATATTGTAATTAAACCCAAGTGGAATTTTCTAGGAATTCTATTTTGTGTTGTTGTGTTTTATTTTGTTTTGTTTTTTAGAGATAGAGAAAGACAAAGTACAAGCAAGGAGGGGGAAAGGGTGGAGGGAGAGGGAGAGAGAATCTTAAGCAGACTCCATGCCCAGCATGGAGCCCAGGCGGGACCCAGTCTCACCAAGCTGAGATCATGACCTGAGGCAAAATCAAAAATTGGACACTTAACCCACTGAGCCATCCAGGTGCCAAAATTTTCTAGACTTTCTAGAAAACACACTCTCTTAAAGGTAGGTGTAGACTTAATTGAAAGTTGAATGTATAGGAAATGGTATAAAATTAAGAGGAAATCAGGTTTTATTAAGCAATATCACTTGAAATCTTGATTAATTTACATAAAAATCTAGTTGTGTCTGGATTTATGAATTTCGTGAAGCAAAAAATTCCCCAGTTCCTTAAAAGAGTTTGATTTAGGTTTGACTTAATTTTAATTTTTAAAATAAATCCTAATTGATGATACATGAAATTATCAAAGTAGTTGTATCGATAGTATTTGCTGTACAAAATTACCCCAAAATGTAATGAATTAAAATAAGAATAATTTGTTATTTCTGATGATTCTTTGGGTGGCCAGAGAGTTCTCTGTTCTCACCTGGGCTTATTCGTAGGGCTCCAGTCAGCTTGTGGGTCAGCAGGGGAATGGGAGCAGCTGGAATGGTTGGGATGCTTGGATCAGCAGTTTTTCCTCAAGTCTCTCATCTTTCATCACAGCATAGGCCCAAGATTGCCGACAGAAAGAGGGGGCAATTCTCAGTGAACAATTGCTTTGAAAGTCTGCCTGTGTCACCTTATCCTCATCCCACCTGTCAAATGAATTGACATGGTCAAGTCCAAATTTTTGGCATATAAACACAGACTTCACCTCTTGATTGCAGAAGCTACAAAGTAATACTCTGAAGAGGGTACATACAGGGACGGGAGAAATATGTAAACATTTTTGCCATCTACCACAGTAGGTTTCAGGCAAACAACAGAAGTGAAAAAAAATAGCAGAGAGCAAAATAGAATGTAAAGTGGCCAGAGCTGCATAAAATGTGTCATGTGCTAGACTCATGAAATTATATAGAAATGAGATGCCTTTATTGGCATCTTATGTTTCATTTTCGTAAGAGTAGTTAGAGTCTATTTTTACTACCTTGAGTGATTGGCTCAATAGATTGAATTGTAATAGTAATTTCTGGATTTTTGAGATCTAGAAAGTAGCTTTCATAGCCATGTTCTCATAGTATAATGCAGACATCAAATGTTTGCCCACCTTCTTCCCATAATATAGTGCATGCCAGTGAGTATTTATTGAATAAATTAGGTGAATTTTTATGCCAGCCAATATACAAGAACACCAAAATAATGATTTGTTCAGATGAAAACCAAGTTATCCTGGTGTCTAAACATAGCTATTTACCATTTTTCTTGCTATGGCTTCTTGGAAAATACATTTTGTTTGATTATTGCCCACTCTGACTTTTTTTTTTAAGTTAGCACAATCTTTTTTAAAACTTTCAATTCTAGTTAGTTAACACAGTGTAATATTAGTTTCAGGTGTACAGTATAGTGATTCAACACTGCTATACACCACCTGGTGCTCCTCACAGCAAGAGCCCTCCTTAATCCCCATCAACTATTTAACCACCTCCCACCCAACTCCCTTCTGGTAACAGTTTTTTCTCTGTGTTAAGAAACTGTTCTTGGTTTGCCTTTCTCTCTCTCTCTCTCTCTCTCTCTCTCTCTTTCCTTCAGCACATTTGTTCTGTTTCTTAAATTCCACATATGAGTGAAATCATATAGTATTTGTCTTTCTCTGACTGACTTATTTTGCTTAGCAGTATAATCTCTAGCTCCATCCATCCATCCATATCATTGCAAATGACAAGATTTCATTCTTTTTTATGGTACAGTAATATTTCATGGTGTGTGTGTGTGTGTGTGTGTGCACGCACACACACATATAGGTACACACACACACACATACATACCCACACCACATCTTTATCCATTCCTCAACTCATAGACAGTTGGGCTGTTTACATAATTTGGCTATTGTGCATAACGCTGCTGGGGTGCATGTATCCGTTTGAATTACTATTTTTGTATTCTTTGGGTAAATACCTACTAGTAAGATTGCTGAATCTAGGGTAGTTCTATTTTTAACTTTTTAAAAAATATTTTTATTTATTTATTTGACAGAGAGAGAGATCACAAGTAGGCAGAGAGGCAGGCAGAGAGTCCGATGCGGGGCTTGATCCCAGAACCCCGAGATCATGACCCCAGCCGAAGGCAGAGGCTTTAACCCACTGAGTCACCCAGGCAGGCACCCCTCTATTTTTAACTTTTGAAGCATCTCCATACTATTTGCTACAGTGGCTGTACCAGTTTGAATTCCTAGAAACAGTGCAAGAGCACTTCTTTTTCTACACATCCTTGCCAACATCTATTTCCTGTTTTTAATTTCATCCATTCTGACAGGTGTGAGGTGGTATTTCATTGTGGTTTTGATTTTTATTTCCTTGATGATGAGCGATGACCATTTTTTCATGTGTCTGTTGGCCATTTGTATGTTTTCTTTGCAGAAATGTTTGTTTATGTCTTCTGCCAATTTCTTAACTATATTATTTATTTTGGGGGTGTTGATTTTGATGAGTTCCTTATAGTTTCTGGATACTAGTCCCTTATCAGATATATCATCTACAAATATCTTCTCCCATTTTGTAGCTTGCATTTTAGTTTTGTTGATTGTTCCTGTTTTGATTACTACAGCTTTGTAATACAGCTTGAGTTCTGAAATTGTGATGCCTCCAGCTTTGCTTTCCTTTTTCAAGGTTGCTTTGGCTATTTGAGGTCTTTTGTGGTTCCATACAAATTTTAAGATTTTTTTTCCCCACCTCAGTGAAGAATGCTGTTAGTATTTTGACAGAGATTGAATTAAATCTGTAGATTACTATGGTTGTTATAGACATTTTAACAATATTTGCTCATCCAATCTATGAGCATGAGATGTCTCCATTTTTGTGTCATGTTCAATTTCTTTCATTAATATTTTATAGTTTTAAGAGTATAGGTCTTTTACCTCTTTGGTCATGTTTATTCCTAGGTATCTTGTACGGTGTGAATTCTAAATGGAATTGATTCCTTAATTTCTTTCTGCTGCTTCATTACTGATGTATAGATATGCAACAGATTTCTGTACATTGATTTTGTATCCAACTTTACTGAAATCCTTTATCAGTTCTAGCAGCTTTTTGATGGAGTCTTTTGGATTTTCTATATGTGGTATCATGTCATCTGCAAATAGTGAAAGTTTGGCTTCTTCCTTGCCAGTCTGGATGCATTTTATTTCTTTTTGTTGACTGGTGGTTAGGACTTCATTACTATTTTATTTTTAATTAATTAATTAATTAATTAATTTATTTATTTATTTTTTAGAATAACAGTACTCATTGTTTTTGCACAACACCCAGTGCTCCATGCAAAACGTGCCCTCCCTATTACCCACCACCCGTTCCCCCAACCTCCCACCCCTGACCCTTCAAAACCCTCAGGTTGTTTTTCAGAGTCCATTGTCTCTTATGGTTAGCCTCCCCTTCCAATTTTTTTTTTTATAAACATGTAATGTATTTTTATACCCAGGGGTACAGGTTTGTGAATCGCCAGGTTTACACACTTCACAGCACTCACGATAGCACATACCCTCCCCAATGTCCATAACCCCCTCCCCCTCTCCCAACCCCACCTCCCCCCAGCACCCCCCAGTTTGTTTTGTGAGATTAAGAGTCATTTATGGTTTGTCTCCCTCCCAATCCCATCTTGTTTCATTTATTCTTCTCCTATCCCCCTAACCCCCCATGTTGCTTCTCCATGTCCTCATATCAGGGAGATCATATGATAGTTGTCTTTCTCCGATTGACTTATTTCACTAAGCATGATACGCTCTAGTTCCATCCATGTCGTCGCAAATGGCAAGATTTCATTTCTTTTGATGGCTGCATAGTATTCCATTGTGTATATATACCACCTCTTCTTGATCCATTCATCTGTTGATGGACATCTAGGTTCTTTCCATAGTCTGGCTATTGTAGACATTGCTGCTATAAACATTCGGGTACACGTGCCCCTTCGGATCACTATGTTTGTATCTTTAGGGTAAATACCCAGTAGTGCAATTGCTGGGTCATAGGGTAGTTCTATTTTCAACATTTTGAGGAACCTCCATGCTGTTTTCCAGAGTGGTTGCACCAGCTTGCATTCCCACCAACAGTGGAGGAGGGTTCCCCTTTCTCCACATCCTCGCCAGCATCTGTCATTTCCTGACTTGTTAATTTTAGCCATTCTGACTGGTGTGAGGTGATATCTCATTGTGGTTTTGATTTGTATTTCCCTGATGCCGAGTGACGTGGAGCACTTTTTCATGTGTCTGTTGGCCACCTGGATGTCTTCTTTGCAGAATGCCTGTTCATGTCCTCTGCCCATTTCTTGATTGGATTGTTTGTTCTTTGGGTGTTGAGTTTGCTAAGTTCCTTATAGATTTTGGATACTAGCCCTTTATCTGATATGTCGTTTGCAAATATCTTCTCCCATTCTGTCAGTTGTCTTTTGGTTTTGTTAACTGTTTTCTTTGCTGTACAAAAGCTTTTGATCTTGATGAAATCCCAATAGTTCATTTTTGCCCTTGCTTCCCTTGCCTTTGCCGTTGTTCCTAGGAAGATGTTGCTGAGGCTGAGGTCGAAGAGGTTGCTGCCTGCCTTCTCCTCAAGGATTTTGATGGATTCCTTTCTCACATTGAGGTCCTTCATCCATTTGAGTCTATTTTGGTGTGTGGTGTAAGGAAGTGGTCCAATTTCATTTTTCTGCATGTGGCTGTCCAATTTTCCCAGCACCATTTATTGAAGAGGCTGTCTTTTTTCCATTGGACATTCTTTCCTGCTTTGTCGAAGATTAGTTGACCATAGAGTTGAGGGTCTATTTCTGGGCTCTCTATTCTGTTCCACTGATCTATGTGTCTGTTTTTGTGCCAGTACCATGCTGTCTTGATGATGACAGCTTTGTAATAGAGCTTGAAGTCCGGAATTGTGATGCCACCAACTTTGGCTTTCTTTTTCAATATTCCTTTGGCTTTTCGAGGTCTTTTCTGGTTCCATATAAATTTTAGGATTATTTGTTCCATTTCTTTGAAAAAAATGGATGGTATTTTGATAGGGATTGCATTAAATGTGTAGATTGCTTTAGGTACCATGGACATTTTCACAATATTTATTCTTCCAATCCAGGAGCATGGAACATTTTTCCATTTCTTTGTGTCTTCCTCAGTTTCTTTCATGAGTACTTTATAATTTTCTGCGTATAGATTCTTAGCCTCTTTGGTTAGGTTTATTCCTAGGTATCTTATAGTTTTGGGTGCAATTGTAAATGGGATTGACTCCTTAATTTCTCTTTCTTCTGTCTTGTTGTTGGTGTACAGAAATGCAACTGATTTCTGTGCATTGATTTTATATCCTGACACTTTACTGAATTCCTGTACAAGTTCTGGCAGTTTTGGAGTGGAGTCTTTTGGGTTTTCCACATATAGTATCATATCATCTGCGAAGAGTGATAGTTTGACTTCTTCTTTGCTGATTTGGATGCCTTTAATTTCTTTTTGTTTTCTGATTGCTGAGGCTAGGACTTCTAGTACTATGTTGAATAGCAGTGGTGATAATGGACATCCCTGCTGTGTTCCTGACCTTAGCGGAAAAGCTTTCAGTTTTTCTCCATTGAGAATAATATTTGCGGTGGGTTTTTCATAGATGGCTTTGATAATATTGAGGTATGTGCCCTCTATCCCTACACTTTGAAGAGTTTTGATCAGGAAGGGATGCTGTACTTTGTCAAATGCTTTTTCAGCATCTATTGAGAGTATCATATGGTTCTTGTTCTTTCTTTTATTAATGTGTTGTATCACATTGATTGATTTGCGGATGTTGAACCAACCCTGCAGCCCTGGAATAAATCCCACTTGATCGTGGTGAATAATCCTTTTAATGTACTGTTGAATCCTATTGGCTAGTATTTTGGCGAGAATTTTTGCGTCTGTGTTCATCAAGGATATTGGTCTGTGGTTCTCTTTTTTGGTGGGATCCTTGTCTGGTTTTGGGTTCAAGGTGATGCTGGCCTCATATAATGAATTCGGAAGTTTTCCTTCCATTTCTATTTTTTGGAACAGTTTCAGGAGAATAGGAATTAGTTCTTTAAATGTTTGGTAGAATTCCCCTCGGAAGCCGTCTGGCCCTGGGCTTTTATTTGTTTGGAGATTTTTGATGACTGTTTCAATCTCCTTACTGGTTATGGGCCTGTTCACGTTTTCTATTTCTTCCTGGTTCAGTTGTGGTAGTTTATATGTCTCTAGGAATGCATCCATTTCTTCCAGATTGTCAAATTTGTTGGCGTAGAGTTGCTCATAGTATGTTCTTATAATTGTCTGTATTTCTTTGGTGTTAGTTGTGATCTCTCCTCTTTCATTCATGATTTTATTGATTTGGGTCCTTTTTCTTCTTTTTGATAAGTCTGGCCAGGGGTTTATCAATCTTATTGATTCTTTCAAAGAACCAGCTCCTAGTTTCATTGATTTGTTCTATTGTTTTTGTTTGTTTGATTGTTTCTATTTCATTGATTTCTGCTCTGATCTTTATGATTTCTCTTCTCCTGCTGGGTTTAGGGTTTCTTTCTTGTTCTTTCTCCAGCTCCTTTATGTGTAGGGTTAGGTTGTGTACTTGAGACCTTTCTTGTTTCTTGAGAAAGGCTTGTACTGCTATATATTTTCCTCTCAGGACTGCCTTTGCTGTGTCCCACAGATTTTGAACCGTTGTGTTTTCATTATCATTCGTTTCCATGAATTTTTTCAATTCTTCATTAATTTCCTGGTTGACCCATTCATTCTTTAGAAGGATGCTGTTTAGTCTCCATGTATTTGGGTTCTTTCCAGCTTTCCTCTTGTGATTGAGTTCTAGCGTCGGAGCATTATGGTCTGAAAATATGCAGGGAATGATCCTAATCTTTTGATACCGGTTGAGACCTGATTTGTGACCCAGGATGTGATCTATTCTGGAGAAGGTTCCATGTGCACTAGAGAAGAATGTGTATTCTGTTGCTTTGGGATGAAATGTTCTGAATATATCTGTGATGTCCACCTGGTCCAGTGTGTCATTTAAGGCCTTTATTTCTTTGTTGATCTTTTTTTTTTTTAATATTTTATTTATTTGACAGAGAGAAATCACAAGCAGGCAGAGAGGCAGACAGAGAGAGAGGAGGAAGCAGGCTCCTTGCGGAGCAGAAAGCCCGATGTGGGGCTCGATCCCAGGACCCTGAGATCATGCCCTGAGCCGAAAGCAGAGGCTTTAACCCACTGAGCCACCCAGGCGCCCCTCCTTGTTGATCTTTTACTTGGATGATCTGTCCATTTCAGTGAGGGGAGTGTTAAAGTCCCCTACTATTATTGTATTATTATTGATGTGTTTCTTTGATTTTGTTATTAATTGGTTGATATAGTTGGCTGCTCCCACGTTAGAGGCATAGATATTTAAAATTGCGAGATCTTCTTGTTGGACAGACCCTTTGAGTAGGATATAGTGTCCTTCCTCATCTCTTATTATAGTCTTTGGCTTAAAATCTAATTGATCTGATATAAGGATTGCCACCCCAGCTTTCTTCTGATGCCCATTAGCATGGTAAATTGTTTTCCACCCTTTCACTTTAAATCTGAAGGTGTCTTCGCATCTAAAATGAGTTTCTTGTAGGCAACATACAGATGGATTTTGTTTTTTTATCCATTCTGCTACCCTGTGTCTTTTGATTGGGGCATTTAGCCCGTTAACATTCAGGGTAACTATTGAGAGATATGAATTTAGTGCCATTATTAGCCTGTAAGATGACTGTTACTGTATATTGTCTCTGTACCTTTCTGATCTACTACTTTTAGGCTCTCTCTTTGCTTAGAGGACCCCTTTCAAGATTTCCTGTAGAGCTGGTTTGGTGTTTGCAAATTCTTTCAGTTTTTGTTTGTCCTGGAAGCTTTTTATCTCTCCTTCTATTTTCAATGATAGCCTAGCTGGATAGAGTATTCTTGGCTGCATGTTTTTCTCGTTTAGTGCTCTGAATATATCATGCCAGCTCTTTCTGGCCTGCCAGGTCTCTGTGGATATGTCTGCTGCCAATCTAATATTTTTACCATTGTATGTTACAGACTTCTTTTCTCGGGCTGCTTGCAGGATTTTCTCTTTGTCACTAAGACTTGTAAATTTTACTATTAGGTGACGGGGTGTGGACCTATTCTTGTTGACTTTGAGGGGGGTTCTCTGCATCTCCTGGATTTTGATGCTTGTTCCCTTTGCCTATTAGGGAAATTCTCTCCAATAATTCTCTCCAGTAGACCTTCTGCTCCCCTCTCTGTTTCTTCTTCTTCTGGAATCCCAATTATTCTAATGTTGTTTCATCTTATGGTGTCACTTATCTCTCGAATTCTCCCCTCGTGGTCCAGTAGCTGTTTGTCCCTCTTTTGTTCGGCTTCTTTATTCTCTGTCATTTGGTCTTCTATATCACTAATTCTTTCTTCTGCCTCATTGATCCTAGCAGTGAGAGCCTCCATTTTTGATTGCACCTCATTAATAGCTTTTTTGATTTCAACTTGGTTAGATTTTAGTTCTTTAATTTCTCCAGAAAGGGCTTTAATATCTCCAGAGAGGGTTTCTCTAATATCTTCCATGCCTTTTTCGAGCCCGGCTAGAATGTTCAGAATCGTCATTCTGAACTCTTGATCTGACATATTACCAATGTCTGTGTTGATTAGGTCCCTAGCCTTTGGTACTGCCTCTTGTTCTTTTGTTTGTGGTGATTTTTTCCACCTTGTCATTTTGTCCAGATAAGAGGATATAAAGGATCAAATAAAATACTAAAAGGGTGGCAAAGACCCCAGAAAAATGCGCTGTAACCAAATCAGAAGAGACCCCAAATTGTGGGAGGGAGAAAGGGGATAAAAAGAGGTTCAGAAAAAAAAAAAGGAAAAAATTTAAAAATAAAGCAAATTAAGAAAAAATGTAAAAAAGAAAGAGAAAATATATATATTTAGATAAACTAGTCAAAAAACGTTAAAAAAGAAAAGGGTAAAGTTTTAAAAAATTTAGCAGAAGAAAAAAGAAAAAAGAAAAAAAATGAAAAAAGAAAAAAAAATTGAAGTAGCTGCAAGACTAAAGAATCATGGGGAGAAAGCCATGCGTTCCGTGCTTTGCTTTCTCCTCCTCTGGAATTGCGCTGCTGTCTTAGGAATTGAAACTGCTTTCCTTGATAGATGAACTTCGTCCTGGCTGGATATTTTGTTGATCTTCTGGGGGAGAGGCCTGTTGTAGTGACTCTCAAGTGTCTTTGCCGGAGGCGGGATTGCACCGCCCTTACCTGCGGCTGGACTAAGTAATCGACTCGGGTTCGCTTTTGGGAGCTTCTGTTCCCTGAACGCTTTCCGTAGAGTTCTGGAGGACAGGAATGAAAATGGCGGCTTCCTAGTCTCCGGCCCGGAGGAGCCGAGAGCCTGGGGCCCCACTCCTCAGTGTGCCCCCAGAGGACAGCACCCAATCACTCCCATATCCCCAGTCTCTAGCCGCGCTCTGAGCTCACCCAGCCCGCGACCAGTTCAAGGTAACCCCGAGCTGAGAGTTCAGTCCTCGGCTCTGTCTCTGCAGCCGGCTTCTCCGTTCTAATACCTGCGAGCTCTGCGACACTCCGACATCCCCGATCCTTCTGTGACCCTGCGGGACCTGGGGCCACGCTGACCCCGCGTGGGCTTCACCCTGGTTTAGCCTCTGGAGAAATGTCCCTCAGTGGGACAGACTTTTAAAAGCCCTGATTTTGTGCTCCATTGCTCCGCCGCTTGCCGGGAGCTGGCCCCTCCCCCCCGTGGTCTATCTTCCCGTCGTTTTAGATTCACTTCTCTGCCAGTCCTACCTTTCAAAAAGTGGTTGATTTTCTGTTTCTAGAATTGCTGTTCTTCTTCTCTTCGATCTCCCATTGGATTTGTAAGTGTTTGCAATGTTTAGATAAGCTATTGAGCTGATCTCCTGCTACCTGATGTAGTCTCAGCCTGCTACTTCTCCGCCATCTTTCTCTCTGTCCCTTCATTACTATTTTGAACAAAAACAGTGAGAGTGGACACCCCTATCTTGTTCCTGACCATAAAGGAAAAGCTCAGTTTTTTCCCATTGAGGAGGATATTAGCTGTGGGTTTCTTATATATGGCCTTTATAATATTGAGGTATGTTTCCTCCAAATCTATTTTATTGACAGTTTTGCCATAAGTGGAGGTTGTAGTTTGTCAAATGCTTTTTCTGCCTCTAGTAAAATGATCATATAGATTTTATCCTTTCATTTATTAATATATATCACATTGATTGATCTTAATGGCCTTGATAGAGTTTTTCTATCATCCCAATTATTTTGCATGGAAAACTTAGAAATAGTGCTGTACTTGATCGACTCAATAGTGCTGTAATCTATCTATCTATCTATCATCTACTTTTCTCTTCAACTTGCTTCTAAAACTCATGAGACTCCAAAAAAAATGTTGTTATGTAGTTTTAAATAAAACTAATTGGCACATCACTAAATATGTAGATTGAAAAACAGAAATCTTTTTCTTTTGGAAAATTCTGATAATTGCAGAATAATACCCAGGAGCATGTTAAGTATAATCATTACCTATTTTGAGTAGAGAAAAGTTACTAGAGTCACTGTATAATGTTGTTTTGAACTTCCTGATGTGGTTAGATTTCTCTTTTGAAAATAAGTGTAAAAGGCCACTGCTGTCAAGAAGAATGAAATGTAGGAAGTGTCTGTGATATAGATTTGGTGCAGGATCATAAAATATTGAATTGTAAAATTTTAAAACAGATTTATGAGAGAAATGCTTCCATGTAATTCCACAGCCCTGAATACCTGAAAAACTTGCTGAGATTTTAAAGTTTGCAGATTTAAGAAGGTATAGAGGATAGGAGTAGAAATTATTACCAAGATTTCACTTTATTGCTTGCTGAATATTGTTCGCTGTCTGAAAATGCCTTGACACAGGTGACTGATTTTTACCACAGAGCATTTCCTCAATAATGGTCCCATGCTACATTGAAGTGATTTAAAACTGGTAACTCTGAAGACATTAGTGAGAAAAAAAATGTATTTAATGTTGCTTATAATTTTGCATTTAAACATTGTATAAGTGACACATGATTGACCTCAGTGAAATAAAATTTTAATATTGCAGGAGTAAATAGTGAGTCCCTGTTTATATCTACCTTCCTAGGCAAATACGTAGAGGTAAGTACTGCTAAATATTGTTTCATCCAATTAGAGTTTTCCCTCGTATTTATAAACGTGAAACATCTGTATTTTCTATATCATATATATGTAATGCATTTATAAACTATAAATACATGATATATTAATGTCATGTATTATATGTTTATGTATATGATTTTGTTCAGAAGTATATATAAGTCATATGTTTAATATTATTTGGTAATTTAAATTAAAAAAATTATCATGAGGTACTACACCCAGAAGAATGCAACGCAGAAATTATAACTGATTACTTAGTGATTGAATAACCACCACCCAATTCAGGATATAGAACATTAGTAGCATGTGGGAAAATCCTATCTATTCCCTCTTCCAGTGAGTCCATGCTCCCTTCTTCTTAAATCATGATCATGACTTCTAATATCATAGATTAGATTTTGAATGTATTTTTAATTAAATTGATAATTTCATATGTGGTTGCATTTACAGACACAATATAGGGGAGGTTAAATCTCTTTTTTTGTTGCCATTCATTAATTTTCAGTGACAATAAAAATGTAACATCACCCCTTTTACTATTGATGACCTTTGGGTTGAAAGAACACTACTATGAACATTCTTGTATATGTTTTTTGGTATACACAGGCTTGCATTTCGTTGACTGATACTTAGGAGTAGAGCTGCTGGGTCACAGCATATGCATAGGTGTATCTCTAGTAGCTAAGGCCCAAGAGTTTTCCAAACGGTAGTATCAGTTTGAATTTCCACCAGCAACACAGAAGATAGGCTAATTTATATTGTTGCCAACATTTGATATTGCCATTTCTGAAAATTTTTTTCATTCTGATCTTTATGCAATAGTATGTAATTTTAGTTTTCATTTTAACTTCCTGATGAATACTGAGCATTTTCTAATGAGATTGAGCATTTTAAAATATATTTATTGACCATTTGTATATCTTTTTTTGATTCCTGTTTATGTCTATTTTCCAATTTTAATAAGGTTATTTATTATTATGGATTTGTGAAAACTATTGTATTCTTAACATGAAACCTTTGTCAGTTGTGAGTATCTTCTTCCATTTGAGCCTTTATTTTCCATTCACACATGGTTTCTTTTGATAAGCTGACATCTTACCTCTAATGTAGTCAAAGGGCTTATTGTTTTCCTTATCTTTTTCTAATCCAAGTACATAAACATGACTCTTTCATTTAACTTTAAAAATCCACATATAATTTATTCAATTTTATTATTTTTATTGAGATAAACTTCACATAACAAAAATTTACCTATAAAAAACTTAGTGGCTTTTAGTATTTTCACAAAATTTTAATTCCAGAATATTTCCTTCAACCAAAACCAAAACAAGACAGGTACCCATTATCAGTCATTCCTAATTTTCTCCTCCCTGGCAACTCCTTACGTCACTAAGTTACTTCCTGTCTCTGTGGATTTGTCTAATCTGGGCATTTCCTATTAATAGAATCATACAATAATTCACCTTTTGTATTTGGCTTCTTCCATTTAGCATAATAAATTCAAAGTTCATCCATGTTGTGGTATGTCTTATTATGCCAATCTTATTTTGGTTCAATATGATTCCTTTTTATGGGTATACTACATTTTATTTACCCATTCATCAGTTAGTGGATATTGTTCTTTCTACTTTGAGCAATTATGAATAATATGGTTATGAACATTTCTGTACAAGTTTTGTGTTTATAAATATATTCAATTCTCCTGGGTATATACCTAGAATTTCTGGGTCATAGGGTAAGTCTACGTTTAACGTTTTGAAGATTGCCAAAATGTTGCCAATAGAACAATGATGTGATGAGCAATGTAATCTAAGATGGAAAGGGAAAGAAAGAACCATAAAGCTGAATGTCTAATGAGGTTGAATGAAGTCGCTAATGTCAAATTTGTGGTAACTGGTGTAATTAGGTCTCCTGACCCTTTCACAAGCGTCCTAAAACGACACTATTAAGTTGAAATTATCAACTTAATAGTGTCGTTTTAGGACGCTTGTGAAAGGGTCAGGAGACCAATCTGAAAATCCTGTTTGTCTTTGGGCAAATGCTAGAGCTTGCAACCCTTAATTCATCAATATACAGAATAGTATTTTATCATGTTCTACTCCAGCCCAAGGCATTTCACTATTGATGAATTTGGTATTCTAACTTGTTCACAGCTCTCTCACCTTATCCTTTTAGAGTTTCTTTCCATGCAGTATTGTTAGCAGGCAAAATGGAAAGGTAGTATATATTCATGTACACTTGATCAGTTGTAATGGTTGTGAGCATACCAACAAGGGAAATAGCATTAGAGACAAATGCCCAAGGTGTTCTTCTGCTTCTAGTTTGAACAAATTTCTTTTTCATGAATGTCTCAAACTCTTATTTATATTATCTTGTAATAATGACAGAACGATACACTTCCTTTGTTTGTTGTTCCCATTTTATTCTTGTATTCTTAAGTAGCTTATCAAATATGTTCTTCATGACCCAAACAACTTCTTGTTGACAGACTCTTTTACTGACCAAATACATACTAATTTATCAAAATTGTTTTTAGTTAAAATATGCAAAATATTTCAAACAAATATGACCATATATAGAGCCATTGACAAGTTTCTTTACTCATATATTATCTAGCCTAATCATTTCTCCTTATTTACATATTACCCACCCTCAGCAATCAGGGGTATCTTTGATACAAATATGATACAAATTATTTTCCCTTTTTTGTGGGGATTATATTTCCCTTTGCTTTCCCCAAACATTCTTTGCTGATTTGTTGATTACCTGCCTATTTTTCTGACTTTATCATAGCAATCGTATTCCCAGCTAAGCATGGTTGCTTATAGAGTTTTTGCAATACTTTATTCTTTATCTTCTGTCAGCTACAGGAAAGAAATCAGATCAGTGCTGCCCCCTCTCTCCACATACATTCCTATCAGAGATCAGTTCTTCACCTTAGAATCCTTAAAACCTAGTGTTTTGGCAGTCTGAAATAATTCTCCCTTTATTTTAGAACTTCTACTTTAAAAGTTTGACATATTTTCTATTTAATCTTTATCCAATCAAAATAACTCCAGTGTTTATTTACATAATTATACTCTTCATGGGTTTAACTTGAGAATTAATGAAGCATATTCAAATCATCCTATGGGAATATAAAATACTTGGCTATGGTAAGTAAAGAGATCTTTTGAATAATTAAAAATGAGGCAAAATTGATTAGGGAAAAACAAAAACGGGTGAACCATAAATGACATATATTTGAAAAAAAGAGTAGTAACTGCATATTAAATTGAATGAAGTGAATGTCAGAAATCAAATATTTAACAAAGCCTATCATTAGGTGATCTACTACCCAGCACAGGAGGCGAGTTAGAGGAGAAAAGGGATCTAAGAATCTTTATAATCTTGATGTTATTAAATTTTCTATTCTAGTGTTGGGAAATTTTGAGCTATTGAGTCCAGTCAAAACTAAAATTAAACATTGGTACATATTAACAGCTATTTAATTCCTGTTATGCAGTGTTATTTAGAAATTTCCCCTGACACATTGGGAACTTTTATATGAGCATATAATGTACAAACATGCATTATGAGAAAGGCTTATGCCAAATGGTAATAAAATAATTCTGGGTGTCTTAATCATGTTGACTTTGTTAAAAAAAATTACCATAGATTCTGTAGCTTAAATGGCAGCTATTTATTTCTCACCATTCTGGAGGCTGGAATTCCAAGATCAAGGCACTGATAGAAAAGTGCCTTTTGAGAGCCCACTTCTGGTTTACAGATGCCCTTCTTTCCTTGTATCCTCACACAGTAGGAGGAGAGTAAAAGAGCTCTGTGGAGTCTTTTTTTTTTTTTTTTTTAAGATTTATTTATTTGAGAGGGAGTGAAAGAACATGTGCACAGGAGAGGAGAGAAGCAGAAGGAGAGGGAGAGAGAATCCCAAGCCGACTCCATGGTGAACATGGGGCTCGATCTCATGACTCTGAGATCAGGACCCTGAGATCACAGCCCTGAGGTCACGACCTGAGCAGAAACCAAGAGTCAGGTGCTTAACCCACTGTGCCACCCAGGTGCTCCTGTGGAGTCCTTAAGATCACTAATCACATTCGTGAGTGCTCCATGGGGGTTCCTCAGGACCTAATCACCTTCCAAAAGCCCCACCTCCAATTACCATTACTTTCGGGGTTAAGATTTCAACATAAAAATTTGGGAGGACATAGATATTTAGTTCATTGTACTAAGTGATTAGGAATGGATCAGTTTTGAAGTTCAAAAACTTAAGATCCTTTTTAAAGCATTTATCTCATCAAATCAAATAAATATACTATTGGTATGATTCTGGTTGTCACTATTTGTATTTTCCTAAATCATTGATAGGTTTGCTTTGCGTTTTCTCTTTTTGTTTCACCTAAATTGTCTTGGTAATCCACAGAAAACATTTGTTTTTCTATCCATCAACAATGACCTAAAAACAAAAGTAGAAAATACCTGTACAAAGTTCTTGTACTGATAGATTTTTTTTTTATTTTATTTTTTTACTTGAGTGTAGTTGACACACAATGTTGCATTGGTTTCAGGTATACAACATAGTGATTCAACTTTTGTTTAGATTATACTGTGCTCTCCACAAGTGTAGCTGCCATCCTGTCACCATACAAGGCTATTGCAATATCATTGACTGTATTCCCTATACTGTGCCTCCTCTTACCATGATTTATTCATTCCTCATAACTGGAAGCCTTTATCTCCCACTGTCCTTTACGTATTTTGCCTATCCCCAATGCCTCTCCCCTCTGACAACCATCAGTTTATTCTTCATAATTATAGGTCTTATTGTGCTTTCTTTTGTTTGTTAGTAGGTATTTTCAAGTTCATCTCCTTTAGATAATTCTGAGAGATTTGTGATGAAATAGTATTAAAGAATACATTGCTTGATGTCATATGTAAATTAATACATAAAAACAATAATGTAAGTCTACTTTAATTATTTTGAAATATAGCCTTTATTATCAGATGATTTTTTTTCACCCAAAGTCCTTAGTTTATTTTACAGTTCACTCTTGCTGTACATTCTATGGATTTGAACAATTATGTAATGACACAGACCCATTATTACACCATCACATATCGTATTGTCACTGTCCTGTAAGTCCCCTGTACTCTGCTTATTCACTCACCCTTCCCATAATCCCTGGCAGCCACTCATCTTCTTCTTCTTTTTTTTTTTTTATTAGCATATAATGTATTATTAGCCCCAGGGGTACAGGTCTGTGAATCGCCACGTTTACACACTTCACAGTACTCACAATAGCACATACCCTCCCCAATGTCCTCAGATGAATTTTTATAAGTAACCAAATTATTATTGTATACTGAGTAAAGCAAAAAAATTTTTGGTTGATGAGATTGTGCAATAGAGAGCAGAGTAGACCAAAGGATGAAGGAACTGGAGCTCAATTTGAGACAAAAATGGCCAATGGGATTATTAAGATTCTCAAAATGTTCTTTATAATATTTCTATCTGCCAAATAAAAATCTTTTCCATTCTCTTATATTGCATTGAACTATAATGATGAGGTTTTTTTATGGCTCTCAAAGAATTTAATATGAATAATTGGAAAAGGAAAATCAATAACTGAATGTCACTGATGAGTGTTATAATAGAAGTATGACTATAGCAAGGGAACAAATTGGAATATGGGTTTTAGGACCTAGAGAAAAGCACATTTTAATTATATACAATATGCTTAAGGAAAAAGTTTTTTAATATGGTCTTTGTATTCATTATAAAACATTTACATGCTCATAATTAATTTCTATAGTCAGATTTCTTGGGCATTAATCCTTGTTCCTTCTCTTATAGAGCTTTTATTTGTTGTAATTAACTAGACTTTTTATTAATTTTCTAATATGCAAAATGGGGAAAAATTCACTGAAGTCATAGATTTTACTGACATATAATAAACCTTTAGATAGCCTGGTACCTAAAGCACTTGATAAATGTTGGATGAGTATCCTATTTAGCATGCCTTCCCAGGTCTTAAAGCAGTACCTTGCACAAAGTAGGTGCTTAATTAATACCAGTTGACAGAGTAAATAAAATGAATGAGTGCCCCAAATAAAATTTTAAACTAGAGAAAGCCCAATATCTTTTTGCTTCTAATTAAAACAAGTCACTCATTTCAGTATTGTTTTGAAAATTTTGGCACATCCCAGCCACTGACCACATTACTTAAGGACTCCTGTAACCACCAAATTCAAACACCTCATCCATGTGCTATATCTATCCTAATTGACTCTGATACAATAATATACCAAAATTTTACCTTGATGAGTAAAAAAGACCTAATCATTTTAACCTTCATAAGAGTTTCACATTTAAAAAGAGTTATGTAACTTTTTCAACTCTTATGGTAGAGGCAGATAACATAGAAGAGAATTGAAAATTGTTGGATATGTTGATCAAAAGTGTCTTACACGATGGTTAAACTCTAAAAAAGTCACCTGTGAGGAAGGTGATAAGGTACTATAATTGGTAACTTCCTACTAAATTTATGACTGTAGTAGGTAAAGGAATTATTTTCTGACAGCGAGGGAATGAAAGTCACCTTATTAGAAGTTTGGAAGGAAGAATGGCTTCCAGACAGATTAAAAAAAAATGAATGTCTACTAAATGTAATTCAGTTATAAAAGGCTTGACATTCCAGTAGGCTCATTTAATATTTCATTTGTTATTTGCAGACATTGCCTTTGCCAATTAATGTTCTAGGACCTCACAAACAAATATTAGTAAAACCTGAGCAAAGGCACACAGAAATAAAAACAGAAATCCCAGTAGCCTTACTCAAGTAAACTTTCAAGATATTATCATGAATTAGAAGAATTAAAGAAAACTCTAAGTGATATCCAGAGGAAGAAAATGAGAGTACAAAACCAAGAGAAGAGAATTAAAATAACCTCTTCCTTCTCTTAGCATAAGAGGGAAGATTAAGACTCTGGGGTTTCCCTCTGTCCTATGGGAAAGATGGGATATTCTTGCAACACCCCTAATTGGGGATCTAAAGCATTATTATATGGTTCTTTGGGGTTCTTTGGGGAACCATATATTTAATATTCAAATTATAATGCTGTGGTAGACAGTGTTCTACAGATATTTCCCAAGATTCCCATTTCTGATTTTGCAATCAAACCCTCATTTAGGTTCTGATGTGAAGGGAATTTTGCAGTTGTTATTAAGTTCACTAATCAGCCAATCTTAAAACAGGGAGATTGTCTTAGAGTACCGAAGTAGCCCTCTTGTAATCATGTGAGAGTCCTTAGAAACAGAAGAGGAAAGGAGAGAAGAGATGAGACAGAAAGTGAGGTTAGAGAGATTCAAAGCATAAGAGATGAACCCTATCTGTGCATGCTTTCTTTGAAGGTGATGGAAAAGTTGGACGGGTGCCCAAGGAACATAGGCAACCTGTCAAAGCTAAAGACATTTCCCTGTTGATAGGCAGCAAGGAAACGGAAACCTCAGTCCTACAATTGTATGAAACTGAATGCTACCAATAACACAGATTGTCTATTTTTTTAAATTTGATGAAGATTTTCGCCCAGAACTTTCAGAAAGAAAAGAAGCCTTGACAACATCTTGATTTTTGCCCAGTGAGATCCATGCTGGGCTTTTATTCCACACACTGTGAGATAACACGTGTGTTGCTTCGAGGTGCTAAATTTGTGGTATTTTGGTATCGCAGCAATAGAAAAAGATACAATTATATAGAAAATATAAAAAGCCATGATTATATCACATTAAAGGAAGTGTGGCTGATCTGAGAGATTATGGAAATGAATTATTCCAAGGAAGAGTCCATTTCTATTTCTTATGGAGTAAGTCACACCATACATGTGAATAAATTGCCATTTTCTCTCCTCCAAGAGGTGATGTTTTGTTTAATATATTATTTAAATAAAAATTTGAATTTCAAAGGAAGAATGAGTCTAGAGAAGGTAACTTTTTTTTTTAAGTAGAGTCATAAGGCATACTAAGTGGGAAATAATCTGTTGTACTAAAACTATTACAGAAAATACAAATAATGATAAGGAATCATGGCAATGACAAAAATGTATGCTTTAGTTGAAGATATTATGGAAACCAATGTTTTATTTAGCACAGTTTCTTTTAAGTCTATTTTATTACATGAGTTTTTTTGGGGGGCAACAGTTACCTTGGACTTGTCCAAAAAGGATATGAATTTGGGTTCTAAAGCTTGAAAGGTTTGACATTTTGAACTGGGTTATTATTCGTTTGGGAAGCTATTCTGGGCACTGTAGGGCATTTAGCAACATCCTGGGCCTCTAATCACTATATATCAGTAGCACCACCCTCATATACACACATCCCAATTGTGACAACCAAAGATATCTCCATGCATTACCAAATATCCCCTGGGGGCACCACTGGCTGAGAACTACTTTTCTATGTGATGAGGATTATGTAATTTAGTAGAAAGCAAAACTATAGGTCCAGGAAATTGAGAAGGCTGCTGTACAATACTGAGCTGTCCTTGATCTGAAGAAAGAAAAAGAAGGAAAGAAAGAAAGAAAGAAAGAAAGAAAGAAAGAAAGAAAAGAAAGAAAAGCAAACTGTATTTTTTCATTTGAATTGCAGAAGAAAATCAAATCTCATTTTTCCTTTATATGGTTAGGCATGCAGTAATTCTTCATAATTTTGTTTCAAGAATTTCTATTGTAATCAACCAGTGCCAGATGACTTGGATTCAGTGATAGTTCAGAGAATATACTCAACTACATTGATGATATAGTAATTTTTAAATTTGAGAAAAATATTTAAAACTGATGGTAGCTCAGAAGACAGAGTAGGATTGGCTTATAGTCATCTAAAGATTCAAGAGCTTAAATAACAAAAGAAAAAATTACTTAGGTTGGAGTTGTTAGAAGCATTATCTAGTAATTTATTTTTGTTTTTGAACTACTTCAAAATGAGAAGAATTGAACTGAATCTGGATTTTGAAGGATCCTTACATATATTTATGACTATTTGGAGAAACTCTCTCAGTCATCTCAGGTTGCCATAACAAAAATATCATAGACGGGGTAAGTCAAACAACAGAAAGTTATTTCTCACAGTTCTGGAGGTTGGGAAGTCCAAGATCAATGTGCTGGTGAATGTGGTTCCTGCTGAGTGCTTTCTTTCTTGCTTGCGGGTGGCTGCCTTCTCTCTGTGTGCTCACACGGCCTTTCCTCACTGTGAGAGAAAAAGAGCAAATTCTCTGGTGTCTCTTTTTTTAAGGGCATTAATCCCCACTTCATGACCTCATCTAACCCTAATTACCTCTTAGTGACCGCATTTCTAAATATCATCACATTGAGGGTTAGTGCTTTAACATATGAATTACGGGAAAACATAACATTCAGTCCATAACAGGTATTTGGGATATGCTGACTTACCACTTTGAGGGATATGAACAAATGTCCTGGATTATAATAGAAAGACTATCTCATTTGGAAGTCAGTGATTAACAAAGCTCTCTAATTAAACTGAGCTGATTTATTTTTAGGAAGGTGTTGGGTTTTGATATAAGAAGTTCTACATGCTCCAAAACAGTTTGATAACCTTTTGAGATTTAATTCCTGCCATAGTAGGTACAGTGATTCCCAGCATTTGACTTATTGGCAGATTCAAATCAAAAGGTAATTAGTTTATGGATGGAAGTAATAAAATGATAAAAGAAATAAAGGGATAGGAAAAAAATGTTAAACAAGGAAAAAGTAAGTCTGCTTAAAAGGTCAAACTACCTGCTCTCTGGCTTCATATGCTGTGTTCATTGAAACTAATAATCCACAAATGGTATATAACGCCTTACTCATTTGGTCAGAAAAAAAAATGAACGTGGAAAGAAGGAATTATCTGAACTCCTATGATATGGAAGCAGGAATCGTGAAAATTTTTGTAGTCCTCTCAGACTGTGGGTTAAGTAGACAATGTAGATGAAATCTGTGTACTCCTAAAGAAAGAAATATTAGAGATTGAGTAGTTTGGGGAATTTTAGGGCTAATACAATTTATGGGAA
Source organism: Meles meles (assembly GCF_922984935.1). NCBI lineage: Eukaryota > Metazoa > Chordata > Mammalia > Carnivora > Mustelidae > Meles > Meles meles. The sequence continues at coordinate 32,919,471 of NC_060072.1, forward strand.
AAACTGTAAGATTATTAAGATTTAAAGATCATTGTCCAGATAATCATAGGGCATAAATCTGAGTGTCATTTTAACTGGCCTGTGGTACCCCCACAAGTTATAAGTAATATATTTAAAAATAAAGTGGTGGGAAAGAAAAATTGCCAGAAGGGAGAGAGAAGCTCCAGAAGACTTTTCTGATTCAGAAATCAAGTTGGAAATGATAGTTCCACAATGAGGAGAGGAAGCTTTATAAATTCGGCCTATTATAACCTCAGTATTTGGGTCTGCTTGGCTAGAACTCAATTTTTAAAATGATTCTGGTTATTCATCTAGAAGAAATTTTTAGTACATTAACAGAAATGGAGTAAGAATTGTGTAGTCTGAAATCCTAGGATACCAAACTAAAAAAAAAAAAAAAAATTATGATGGTATGGAACTCAGAGTATTTGAAAATATAAAATGAAAGTAAGCCTGCAGTACAACTTTCTAACAGTCTAAGTAGCCTGAATAAATATTTATGTTCATTATACAGTTAGTAGGAATGTTCCAGATTATAGAAGATGAGAGGTTAATGCCCAGGGGCAATCAATGGTCTGTAATTAATGCATGCTACTTCACAACTCATTTCTTTATGGAACTGTTCTTTTATAATCAGCCAGTGGTTATGACCCCAGAAATATTTTGGAATGTAATTACTGAAACTTGCCCTCTTGGTTATAATCCTCTTTCTATCTGGTAAGGTGTCAAAAAAGAGGGTATTTCTGGAAAGGAAATATCCTTAATAATGACCAACACTTGGTATCAGTAAATTACTTATATATTGAATTATACTGATCGTGTTATAGTCATGAATTTATTATGAGACATAATGAATGCGTATGGAATAAATATTTTGATAGCATTGTGTAACCGGTGTACATTGATAACTTAAAATGATAATCTCCTAGTTCTCCAAAGTATAGAAAACAACTATCCAAGTTATGTATGATTGAAGATAAAGTCATAAATCAGTAAATCAATCTACTTGCTATAAAAGCGATACCTGTTGATACAAAAAGGTGAAGCACAAGTTTTTTAGTTGATTAAATAATATGAAACTCCCTCTCAAAGAAAATGGAAAACTATATTTATCTGATCCTATTTTTTCTTAATCTAATCATCTCTTTGGATATTTCATGCAGGTATTGACATAGTAATAAAAAATGTTTGGGATATTATCAAGGATATTATCATGATTATAGAAGTTTTGTAAAAGCAGCACTGACGGGATGTTAAGGTGACTATAGGAAATTGCAGACCAGGAGATACATTACCTATTTATAAAGGAACTGCAGGGAAAACCATTGGGACACTCACCTACAATTCAACCTAGTCTAAAACACCTATTGACAATGGCAAGTACCTGTACAGACAAGTTACCATGCTGATAAGGGGGATAGATGTGATATTCCTAGAAAAAGATACATTATTGTTAATTAATCCATGGTTGCACTAACAGAAATGGGCTGATATTGTCTGGAATTGCTCTATGTCCTCATTTGTTTTGGAGTGGCCATAGCAGTTTAACCCTCTCTTTGCATTCCACCTGTCAGAGGAACTGCCTCAGTCTTCACCCTCATGAGTTATGAAATCTACATTTGACTTTCAGGGGATGCAAAAACCAAAAAATGACATCACTAGCTGGTAGCATGCTATTGTATCCATTGAGCAATATGGTCTCCCCCTGTTCATAAGGGTAAATAAGAGTAAGTTGTTTTAACCTCCGGCCTTATTAAAGACATATGTTTAATTTATTTCTCAAATGGTATCTTTTCATCAGTCCTCATCATTTTTGTGATAACAGTTCCGATGCATAGAGAGCCAGGGACCAGTGGCCCAGTAAAAGGGACTTCTTTTTTTCCCCCAAAGATTTTTTGAACTTATTTTTTTAAGGAAACTCTCCACCCAACGTGGGGCTTGAACTTATGACACCATGATAAAGAGTCACAGGGTCTATTGACTGAACCAGGCAGGCACCCCAGAAAGAGAGAGACTCTTTAGAGAGAAGACCATAAGGAAACTTTTATGGCAGCCTAACAGTTTAAGCCATTGAATTCATAAAGCAAAGAGAAGCATATGATAGAAGTAGAAAGTTTTACTATGTAACCACAGCAGTAGTAGCTAAGAGCTAAAATCACTGAGAATGTGCTTTTACCGAACAATATTATAAATCTTTACCTGTATCAGTTAATTTGATCCTCATGTGTTAGACAAACCAAGGTGACATCTCAGTGAGTCATGTGCTTATATAATCTTCCCTTTATGATGGGCAGAATGGGTTCCTTGCTGTTAACCAATAGATTATGGCAAAAGTGATGAGATAATTATCCCTGTGATTACTTTATCTTAAATAAGATCTCATCTTAGCTGACAGAAATAGGAATTTCTCCAGCTGGCCTTGAAGAAGTAAGTTGTCTTATTGTCAGAGGACCTGTGAGAGGTCTTCTTGGCGTGATTATAGGAGGCCTTCCAAAGCTGAGAGCCAAGCTAGGATGACAGCAAGAAAACAAGGACTTCAGTCTCATAAACACAAGACACTGAATTCAACTGATGTAATTTTGAAGAGACATCAAACTCCTGAAAGGAATTCAGCCTAGCCAAAATCTTGATTGCAGCCTTATGTGATCCTAAACAGAAGACCTATGTCCAGGCTCCTGGACATATGGTTTCTGTGAAGAAGAAAGCATAATATATGAAATGTATGTTGTTTTAGTCTGCTAAATCGGTGGTAATTTGTTACAAAAAAATAGATAATTAATACATTTTAAACCACCCCACTGATGGTTGCCAGAAGGGAGGTGGGAAGGGGTTGGACAAAATGGATAAAAGGGAGTGGGAGGTATAGTCTTTCAGTTATGGCATGGATAAGTGATGGGAATAAAAGGCACAGACAGCATAAGGAATATTCAGTGATACCATAATAGTGATATATCAGGACTGATGGTAGCTACACTTGTAGTGAACATAGTGTTATGTGTAAAGTTATCAAATCACTGTTATACACCTGAAACCAATGTGATGCTGTATGTCAAATATACTAAAAACAATCCACAGACCCAGTACTATTTTTTATTTCATCTTATTTCTGATATGATAATTGAACAATGGACCAACTAAATAACTTCAAGTTTGCACAGCTAATAAATGGTAGAACTAGAATCTTGACACCAAGTGGCACAAAGATGAGAATGGATGCCTGTAATCCTAACTTGATCTATAGAAAACTAGAAAATTCACTTTTAAATAGCCAGAACTGCTGATAAGCTACAAATCTATTATATTGCCTAAATGACTACGAATTATTTTCTAATTCTCAACATGCTTGTTGAGAATGTTTCCTTACTTTTATATTCCCATATATATTTAAAATACACTCCTTTTAATCATGTTACTCAGAAAATATTTTTTTCTTCTCTTCCTAAAACACCTTAGTGAGTTAGGAACATCTATGGGAAATTAAAAATATATATGCTATTGTTTGTTACTACAGTAAGAAACACCTTGGGTAAAATGAAGGAATTCATCCATTGTATATGGAATTGTGGAGGGGGACATCTTAACAATCTAAGAATTTTGTTTCATCCCAGAGCTTCTAAGATGTTATAGCTAAGTAACACAATATTATTTAATTTTAAAGTCCAGTTTAGGGGCGCCTGGGTGGCTCAGTGGTTTAAGCCTCTGCCTTCGGCTCAGGTCATGATCCCAGGGTCCTGGGATCGAGCCCCGCATCGGGCTCTCTGCCCCACAGGGAGCCTGCTTCCTCCTCTCTCTCTGCCTGCCTCTCTGCCTAGTTGTGATTTCTCTCTGTCAAATAAATTAAAAATATTAAAACAAAAATTTAAAGTCCAGTTTACCCATTCAGTTTTAGGTAAACATTTTAATATAAGCACAATAATAACGAAACTAAAGTATCACAGCTTTAGATACTTAAATTTTTTAATGCAACCGAACTAGCACACTATAGTTACAGAACTACAATATTGAGAGGGAATTTGTACAAATTTACTACATCTAATTATAATTGAGATTATGGGTTTTTTGTTTGTTTTCATCCTAAAGGAGAAAAGTCAGATTAAGTTGCATTATTCTCTTAATAATGAGAATTTGAGAGGATTCCTGTCATAGTACCTTGCTAGGCACTTCAAAAGTTCCACCAGCTTTGGAATTTAGGAGATGCTGAAAGAATAATATTAAGTATTCCTACAAGTCTAAAAAGGAAAGGCAGTTCTCATAGTTAATTTTTACATCATCTATATTATTAAAATAATTGGAAACAAAGAGATAGTGAATAGAGCCTAATTGTATTTTAGGATTAGATAATGTTAGAATCTTTTTATGGTCACATAATTTAAAATGTTTTTAAAATATTAACATGGGTGAGAAGGGAAATAATCTATGGTTCATTGCCAACATTCCATTATGTCTCAAGCCTTCTTAGCTGAAAACCTGGAATAACAGATTATTTTTAAAAGATATTTATTACTTTCTATTATAATCACACATGATAGGATATAAAATAATTAGCTTCATAATATGTGATGTTTAATTCACTATCCCTTTAAGTTTACTAATAAATATTATATATATATGTATGTATACATATATAGGAAAGTACATTTACAGAATTTACATATTAATACCTCTTTTGTGTGTAAGCATTTTATCTTAGAAATTAAGTTCCAGTAGAATTTCCCCCACACAATTTTTCAGTGCATTATGACATAATAATATTAATTACTATTCGTTTAGTACGATTTCCAGAATGTTTTGTTAATAATTTAGTATCTATCATCCTTTAAGTCATACTAGGAAGTATTAGAAAGTCATAGAAACCTGCCTAAACATGTAATTTCTTTGTTCTTTTTTTAAGGTTTTATTTGTTTATTTAAGAGAGAGAGAAAGAGAGAGCATGAATTAGGGGCAGAGGCCGAGGGAGAGGAAGAAGCAGACTCCCATTGAGCAGGGATCCCAATGTGGGGCTCAATCACAGGACCCTGAGGTCAGAACCCCAGATGAAGGCAGATGCTTAACCAACTGAGCCACCCAGATGCCCCAAGTATGTAATTTTTAAAACCAGAATTCAAACTGTATCTGGATTACTTCACATCCATGCCTTTGCTCTCATTTACACTGCCTTATAATTTTCTCTTCATTAGGCTAAAAACCACCACAATCATCACAATACAAGTTGTATGATAAAATCAGAACATATTAAGGTTGTGGACAAAGTAAGTTCTTGACTCAAGTTCATTTCACCTATTGGGGCATAATCCTTATCAAGGAAAATAAAATAAGATTTTACAATTTCTTTTTACTTAAGAAATAATTCAGGAAAAAAAATTGAACTATTTACATGCACATATCAAATATAATATTTTTTCTTTTTATGACTCATATTCATCCAATTCTTATATCCTCTGGTTGTGTTGCATAACAATTTTGTTACTTTATCTGGCATAGTCTCAGTCTTGCCTTAGTACAGTCACGTTTGCTTTCTTTTAATTCATTTGTGTATCCTTTCCTTTTTTGGTTTTTGAAAATCTGTATCTTTATATTAAAAAAGATTGCTTAAAAGGACTATATAGTTATATGTTGCTTTTTTATTCAATCTGACACTCTCCCTTTTAAATGGGCATTTAGTCCATTTAATGCAATTTTTTAAATGGATATGTTTATATTTTTCAAATTTCTATTAGTTTCATGTTTTTCTCCATCTATTCATTTATTCATCTATTTTTCCTATTTTCATCCATTTTTTGTGAGAAGAGGGTTTTTTTATACTTTTATTTTACTTTAAAAATTGGCTTAATAGACCTAATTTTATGTTGTATTATTTTTAGTGGTTGGTTTAGGATTTATAAAATATTTATCTTAGCCTAGTCAACTTAGAGTAAAAGTCAGTACTTCAAATATAATATATGAACCTTTAAATGTTTTCCTATATCTATCAGACTTTACACTATTGTCACATAATTTATTTCTTTATATTTTGTGAAAACATACTTTTCATTTGTTTGCTTTAAGTCTTTAAAGATATTTGTAGAATGTTTAAAAATTCTATATTTACTCACATATTTACTACTGGTAATGTTCTTTATTTTTTGTGTAAATCTGGATTTCCATATGATGTCATTTTCTTTCTACCTGAGTGATGTAATTTAATATTCACTTATAAATGCACATCTTGCAAGTGGTAAATTCTTTCAGGTTTTGAGAATCTGAAAAAATCCTTTATTTCACTTATTTTTTTTTACAGAGGGATTTTTCATAAAAGTTTTATGGAAATATGTATATATGTACATATATACATATATAATGTATACATGTATATATGATAAAATTTACCCTTTTAAAGTATAAGAGTAACTAATATTTAGGATATTCAGAGTTGTGTAAGCATCACAACTAATTTTAGAATATTTTCATTACAGAAAAAGAAGCTCCATGCTCAAGTATTCAGACCTGATACCCTTCTCATCCCAACCCATGAGAAACACTAATCTACTTTTGTCTCTATAGATTTATTAAGGATACACTGTATAAATGATATCATATGTGGTCTTTTGTGATTAGCTTCTTTCAATTGGCATAATGTTTCCAAGCTTCATTTATGTTATAGTATATATCAGTATTTCACTCCCCCTTTTAAAAAAGATTTTATTTATTTATTTATCAATTTATTATTTATTTATTTGTGTGGGAGAGAGAGAGAGAATGAGAGGAGAGATATCAGTGGGAGAAGCAGACTCCCTGCCCAGCAGGGAGCCTGATGTGGGACTCCATCCCAGGACTCCATTCCCCAGGACTCCAGGATCATGACCCGAGCTGAAGGCAGTCACTCAACCAACTGAGCCACCTAGGTGCCCTATGCTAAATTTTGTTTATCCATTCATCTACTGATGAACATTTTGGTTATTCCCTTATTTTGTCTACTATGAATAATGCTGCTATGAATATTTATATACAAGTTTTTCTGTGGACATATGGATTCTCCCTGTTTTTGTTTATCTGAGAATATCTAATTTCTCCATCATATTTGCATTTTTTATTTTAATTCCTCTTAGTTCACATAGACTAATATATTAGCTTTGGGTATACCATACAGTGATTCAACACTTTCATATATCACCCAGTGCTCATCACAAGTGCACCCCTTTATCCCCATCACCTATTTCACCCATTCTCCCACCCAACTTCCCTCTGGTAACCACCAGTTTGTTTCTATAGTTGAGGCTCTTTCTTAATTTTTCTCTCTCTCTCTTTTTCCCTTTGCTCATTTGTTTTGTTTCTTAATTCTACATGAGTCAAATCATAAGATATTTTTCTTTCTCTGACTGACTTATACTACTTAGAGAGTTATACTCTCTTGTTCCTTCTATGTCACCGCCAATGACGAGATTTCATTCTTTTTGTGGCTGAATAATATTCTTGTGTGTGTGCGTGTGTGTGTGTGGTTGCTTTCATAATTTGACTATTGTGAACAGTGCTGATATAAAGATAGGGGTGAATGTATACTGTTGAATTAGTGTTTTTGTATTCTTTGGAGAAAAACTCAGTAGTGTGATTGCTGGATCATAGGATATATCTATTTTTAACTTTTTTGAGGAACCTCCATACTCTTTTACACAGTAGCTGCACCAGTTTGCATTCCCACCAGCAGTGCAAGAAAATTCCTTTTTCTACACATCTACAAGTCCCCTACTTGTATTTCTCGTGTTTCTGATGTTAGCCATCAGGTGTGACATGATATTTCATTGTAGTTTTGATTTGCATTATTTCCATGATGAAGAGGGATGTTGGACGTTTTTTCATGTGTCTATTGGCCAACTGGATGTCTTCCTTGCTAGGCTATTCAATTTTTGGCCTACAGTTTTATTAATAATGTTCTGTTATAACTTGGTATTTCTGTGGTGTTGGTTGCTATCTCTCCTCTTTCATTTGTAATTTTACTTTTTGATTCCATTCTCTCTTTTTTTCCTTGATAATTCTGGCTAGAGATTTATCAGTTTTATTGTTGTGTTTTTTTTTCCTTCAAAGAACCAGCTCCTGTTTTCATTGATGTATTCTACTGTTTTTTGTTTGTTTGTTTGTTTTTAGCTTGTATATTATTTTTTTCTGCTCTAGTCTTTATTTCCTTCCTTCTCTTGGTTTCAGTTTCTTTTGTTGTTATTTTTCTTGCTCCCTTAAGGGTAAGGTTAAGTTGTTTATTTGAGATTTTTCTTGCTTTTTGAGTTAGGCTTGTATTGCTTATAAATTTCTCTCTCAGGGAGCACCTGGGTGGCTCAGTGGGTTAAAGCCTCTGCCTTCGGCTCAGGGATCGAGCCCCACATCGGGCTCTCTGCTCAGTAGGGAGACTGCTTCCCTTCCTCTCTCTGCCTGCCTCTCTGTCTACTTGTGATCTCTGTCTGTCAAATAAATAAATAAAGTCTTTAAAAAAAAACTTTCTCTCTCAGAACTGCTTTTGCTGCATCCCAAAGGTTTTGGACCATTGTATTTTCATTTTCACTTTTGTTTAATTTTTTATTTCTTCTCTTATTTCCTTGTTGACTCATTTATTGTTTTACTAGCATGTTATTTAACCTCCATATATTTGTGGTCTTTCCAAATTTTTCTTTAGTTTCCTAGCATTGTGGCCAGAAAAAATGCATGATATGGAGTTTGATCTTTGTGAATTTGTTGAGGCTTGTTTTGTGGCTTAAGTGTGATCTGTTCTGGAGAATGTTCCATGTGTACTTGAAAAGAATATGTATTCTGCTGTTTTGGGATAGAATATTCTGTATATAGCTGTTAAGTCCATCTGGTCAGTGTGTCATTCAAATCCATTGTTCCCTTGTTGATTTTCTGTTTAGATGATTTATCCATTGATGTAAGTGGTGTACTAAGTGCCCTACTATTATTGTATTATTATTGATTAGTTCTTTTATGTTTGTTATTAGCAGTTTTATGTATTTGGGTGCTCCCATGTTGGGTGTATAAATATTTACAATTGTTACATCTTCTTGTTGAATTATCCTCTTTATTATTTTATAGTTTTCTTTGTCTCTTGTTACAGTGTGTTTTAAAGTCTATTTTGTCCAATATAAATATTGCTACTGTGACTTTCTTTTGATATCCCTTTGGATGATAGCTATTTCTCCATCCCTTCACATTCAGTCTGCTGGTGTCTTTAGTTCTAAAATGAATCTCTTTCTGGCAACATATAGTTGGGTCTTTTTTTTTTTTTAATCCAGTATATCACACTGCATCTTTTTTTTTTTTTTTCATCCTATGTATTTTGATTGGAGTGTTCAGTCCATTTATATTCAAAGTAATTATTGATAGATATGTATTTATTGTCATTTTATTGTTATTTCTGAAGATTTTTTTCTGATCTTTTCTTGTCTGTCTCTCTTTCATGGTTTGCTGATTTTCATTAGTGATATATTTGATTTCTTTCTCTTTGTTCTGTTCATGTTTTACTGGTTTTGATATATGGTTACCATTATGTTAGTATTTAACCTCTTCCACGTATAGCAGTCTATATTGAGTTGATGGTTATTTAAGTTTGAACCCATTCTTTTCTCCACCCTATTATTAGGTATATGTTGTTATATTTTGCATCCTTTTATTTTGTGAGCTCCTTGACTGATTTTTTTTTTTTACAGAAATATACTTTATTTTCTTTGCCTTTGTATTTCCTACCTTTATACCCAAAGATTCCTCTCAACTTTTCATGTATTAGGTAAACATGAGGGACAGATATCCAACCCCCCAATTAGGAATGTTCTCAGCTATAATTTCTCCAAATAAATTTTCTGCTCCCCTTTCTCTCTTCTTCTTGGACTCTTAGAATATGAATGCTATTATGTTTGATGGAGTCACTGAGTTCCCTAAGTCTGTTCTCATTTTTTATAATTCTTTTTTCTCTCTTTTGCTCAACTTTATTAATTTCTATTACTCTATCCTCTAGGTTAATACTTTGTTCCTGGCTTCTTCCATCCTGCTCTTTATTCCATCAAATGTGTTTCTCATTTCATTAACTGAGACTTTATTTCTGCTATGTTATTCCTTATTTCTGTGTTAAGGGTCTCACTCATATCTTCCACTCTTTTTTTCAAATCCAGTTAGTATCCTCATAATCGTTATTTTAAATTCTCTATCAGGCATGATACTTATATCTGTTTCCCTTAGGTTTCTGGCTGTGGCCTTGTCCTGTTCTTTCATTTGGGATAAATTTCTCTGCCTTCTTATTTTGTCTAAGTCTCTGTGTTTATTCTCTGTATTAGGAAAGTTGGCTATGTCTCCTGTTTTTGAAGGTAATGGCCTTATGAAGAAGAGGTCCTGTAGTGCCAAGTGTCCCTTGTTCCCCAGGGCCTAGTGCCTCTGAGAGTATCTCCAGTATGTGCTTTGTGTACTCTGTTTTGTTCTGATTGCTTTAGTCTTCAGGCCAGTTTTCTGCAGAAGCTCTCTTTGCCTGTTGCAGGTAATGTTTGGTCCCTGGACTGAATGCGGCACATTTTAACTAGTTGTGCTCTGGTCTGTTTGTGAAATGAGGCTTGTCACCACTACTACCAGAACCAAGACCTTACAAAACTATCAGGTCAAGACATGTGGTGTTGGCAGGTGTTTGAGGCAGTTTTCTGGGCAATGGGTCTGCTATGCTGGGACTGAGGCAAGCATGACTGGGAGAGGCAGTTCTACCAGCTTAGCAGGGCGTCAGAACTTGGTGTAGCAAGTTCATTAGTGAGTGTGGGACAGGGCTGGTTCCTGCAGGTGGCTCTGTGTTTATGCTGAGGAGTCCAGAAGGTAAATGATGCTCCTTTGTTCCTGGTGAGGTGTTGCCTTGAATCCTTCTTCTCAGGGGCAAGCTCCCAGAAGAAGGAATAATCTACATCCTGCTGTGTGCCCCAGGTGTTCTTCAGATCCTCTTCCTACACTGTCTGCCCCTAGGTTGTTTACCTGCTTTTTCACTAGGAGCAAGCACAGAGCCCACTGGGCTCTATCCTAGCCAAACTCACTGACTTTTAAAACTCTAGACTTTAAGTTCCACTGGTTGTAGGAATTCACAAGATTCAGCCACTCTCCTTTTCCAAGTCAACTGCTATGAGCATTTATTTTCCTCTTGTGCTCCCTGTGTACTAGTCTGTTTCTGAGACAACAGCTCCCTCTTGATCACAGTGGGTACAATCCCTTTCTCCCCCAAACCAAGTCTCAGCATTTCCTAACTTCTTCGATGTGGCCTCTTCTCTGTCTTTAGTTGTAGAGTTTGTTCTTCCAGTCTTCAGATCAATTTCTAGGGTATTTAGGGTGACTTGATAGTTATCTAATTGTATACCTGGAATAAGGGGAGCCTAGGATTCTCCTATTCTACCGCCATCTCCCATCTTCCCTCTCTCCTTCATATTTGCATGATAATTTTGCAGAATTAAAATGTCAGTTAAAATTCTCTGATGATGAAATTGTTGGGTGGGGGGTTTAAACCCATTTTGTTGCCTTTAATAGCTGCTAAGTTACATGTATTCAGTTACCGTGATTGCAAAGCTGATGGTTTTCAAGGTTTCGTATAGCTGAAGAGAGAGGGATGAGGGTAGACTAAATTAAAACAACACTGTTCTTACCAAGATTGATTTAATTTTGTTGAACACGTGCTTCTCAGATTGTTGCAAGCCTGACGGTAGCTTTCAGGTTTCTGTAAAAGCTGATTTTTACAATTTTTACCAGTGTTTTCATTGTTTTTATGGAGGATAGGAATTATTTCCATCATTGTATGAGTTCTAAGGTTTGTTATAATTTGTGGTGTTAGTTCTTTCCAAGACCTGGTCTAGTTTTTTTGAATGGATGAGTTGGGCAGAAAATAGGAGAGACTCAAGGGAATCCTCTCCAGAACTCCAGAGCACTCTCTGTATAGAACTCTTATCTCTAATACTCTTCCTAGAAAACTCTTGTGGCTTTCACTTCCTAGATCCCTACCTTAATCTCCTCATTTTAGGGACAGTCCCCAACTTGTCTTTATTTTCTTTTCCTTGCTGTAGGGTGTGGATACACTCTTAATGTAATAGGCTATAGGCACTTACAGGGTTTATCTCTTTTAGTTCTCCTTGTTTAGAGATCACTGTCCAATAGAGCATACTGTTCCAATATCTGAAAATCATTATCTCAAATATTTATCCAGACTTTTATTTATCTCAGGTCTGAGGATAAATCTGGTATGTTACACCATCTTGGCCAGAAACAAACATCTCTTTCTACAGTTCCATATTTAACTAGTTTCTTTTCTTTTAAACCTATTTTTGAATATCTACTATGTATCTAATAATTTATTTCATACAGAAAATTACTGGGTACCATAGAAAATTATATTTTTAATTAATTTATTACTTCAACAAATATATATCATTTTTCCAAATTTAGGTTTATTCTTAAATATCTACCAGAAGATTCATACAATTTTTTCCCTGTAATTAATTTGCAGACTAGTGGTAAAAAATAGAAAAGTATAAAAGCAGTTTTTTTTTTAAGGTTTCTTCAGGTTGCTTCTGCCAGCAGAGACAAACTAGGTCTGTGATATAAAGATGCTATTTTATTTTCTCTTTCACTGAGAAGGATTTTACAGATGAAAAATGTGAAGAGTTTTGACAGAAGAAAAGGAAGCTGTGTTAAAAAAAAAAAAAAGGAAAAGTTAAAAAAAAAAAGATTGTAAGCTGGAAGGGGAGGAGGAGTGGGGCAGTGTGAAAAATGACCTGTTGTCATGGTTGTACAGAATACATAAAGGAAAATATTAAAAAAAAAAAACAAGTCTTAGAAAGAAATAAAATCATATGGGAAGATATGAATACCACTTGGATGTTGAGACTACCTTTGTCAACAGTGAGTGCCATGGAAAGAGGGAGATAATTAGAATCAAACTTAGTTGCAAATACTTTGTCCTGTTTATGTAATGTGGTGTATGGCCATGAAAGAAAGAACAACAAAAATAATGAAATTAAAGTTTCTTGAGGCTATTGCTCTGGAGTTACTGTGGCATTATTAATAAATAAAAGAATTAAGAGAGGGAAGAAAGCTTAAAAAGGAAAAGATAATATGTAGCTTTTAAGAAGATTAAGTTCGATTGTTAAAATAATTGCCTGAATTTTAAACATATCTGGACAATGATTAAAAAAAAAACTATTAAACAACTGGCCAACACTGAAACAGATTGCAGGGGGAAAATTACTAATACTAACTCATTTTCGGAATTTGCTTGGACCTCTGATTTATTACCAAATGCTAACCAACTAAGCCAACCTGTTTCAGTCCACAAGGGGAAACAGGTTTTCTAAATAAAAGAGAGTATTAAATACTTTAAAATTTTGTCTATTAGTGTAGTTATTTAATTAATGAATTGTGTTTTGTTAATTGCTAAAATTATTATTTCTTGCTGGGCTCTCTTTTCTCCAGTGACAAGTTAACAATAGTTGAGCACAAGTCACATGTTTTTAAGAAGAAAATTTATGCAGGTGACCTACCAGGAAAGACTTATGTCCCTTTGCTAGTCTTCTAAACATCTAGTTCCTTGCTTGAATGGTTTGTTATATCAAAATATTGATAGATATGTGTATGCCTTTGTTTACTTTTTTCTCCCTTGGCTTTCATATGTCCAAAGGTTGTGACAAACATGTGGAGAGAAAGGTGTTTTCACTGAACTTCAGGGAGAAAAAATAAGTCCTGTCAATTCTAATAAAAGTCAGTTCACATGAACAGCATACAGCATAGAGAAATAAACGAGTTGCATGTTCTGTGTAAAATCTCATTTTTTAAAGAAGATTTTTATTGTTTATTCCAGTAAGATCAAAACTGAAATGATACATTTTCTGGTCATCAAACTATAACTCATATGAACTAAACTTCCGAAATGTCCACACAAATGGTAAAATTCACTCTTCCTCATTCTTGTTCTCATTGCTACAAGGTTTATAATTCAATGATTGCTTATGTCTGTAGACATTTAATTATATTTATATTGCTTTCACTTTTAACAGAAGTTTCATTCAAATGAATATTCTAATAAATTTTTCTAATTCAGAATCATTCATTTTTCAAAGGATAGATGTCAACAATCCCAAGTATAAAGGAAAGGAAGCAATTTGTTTCAAGTACAGTAGAGGTTCCTAAGACTAGACCTAAAATTATAAATCAGGCTGGTAGTAACAAACACTGACACTATACCCTAATGATTCAAATCATTACTTTAATTCTTTATGAATACCAATTCCAGATCTAAATCATTACTATCTAAGGCATTTTGTGCATATCTTTATTTGTGAAGTAAATAAGAACTATGAGCTCAACAAAACTAACCAGAATTTTGTAGACATTTTACAACTTCCTTACTAGACACTGGCTTAAAGGATCCAGGTCAATAAAATATTTTAGGAGTATTTTCTATATCTAGAATTGGGCAGCAAGAATCTGTCTTAGTTGTGGTTTTCACCATTCACTAAATTTTTTATGTTTATTAACTCTCTAGCTGTGTTTCTGTCTAACCAGGCTAAGCCTGATCTGTTCTACTTTTGACTACAGTGTTTTGCATAAATTAAAAAAAGAAATGCTGAGGTTATAAGAATTCTGAAAAATGCCAAAATAATCCCTCCAGTATTTCACAGAGCCATGGATTTGATAATGTGACTTGTGGCTCTCTAGTTTTTCATTTCTTGAAATTGCACAATATCTCACAGGATTAATGTTGCTTGAAACATGTTTTGATGAATGATGCTCCAACTCTTGTTAAAATAAGTGAACTTTATTTCTTCCAAATCATAATGTTAGTGTACTGAACACTGTTCCAACACTCAAAATTTTCTAGCTAATTTCCTCTTACTAAAATGCTAAGTTGGGCTTCACAGTAAAACATGGCAGAAGATAAATAATTGATCTTTGGTATTACTAGCTCTTTTTGTCATCGCAAGCAAAGGTGCAAGGTGAGACTAGAGTTTTCCATCATGTCATTAAATAGTAGATTTAGCAAAAAGGAATTAGTTGTGAGGTGCACTGCATTAGCCTTTTATAAACACCTTGTCTATTGATAAAAAAATGAATAATTTTAAGTTAGTAAAACAGGGATAATTTTAAGCTCTTTTCATATTTTTGAAATATTTTTTATTATTTTATGCCTCTGTGCTGTATTTTTATGCTTCTATGATGTAACCACAGTACAAATATGAAATACATTTATAATATATGATAATTTAGGGGTGAGCTGCTGGAGAGGTGTGAGATGCAGAGGCAAAAATCATTCTTTATGAGGCTACCTTGTGGTTAGATTAAAATGGTTAGATTAAAAAAAATCTAGTGTTTCTACATACACAACTTCCACTTTTATCTTTTTTATTTCTTTGTTTTAATATTGTAATTTTATTTTATTCTTTTTAGACTCCTTTTTTAAAACTTTTTTTTATTATTCCTTTTTTTACCTTAATTCCATTTTAGAGGCTGCTTATTACACCAGCATTATTTTAGGTGTGCTGTGGAAGATTTGATATTACAAAGTGACCTGTCAACCCATCAGAATTATTTCTGTCAGAATGCAGAATGAGGATATTAATGCCTGGCTTCTGATATTCTGGTCTATATTTTACATCATGGATGCTGTAAATATTTTATGTAATAATGCTTCTTTCTGTTGTCTATAAGGAAGTTTAAAGCTTAATTTGAATTGACTTTTAGCAATTGCAAAGTATGTTAGAGTACACATGTTGTGTACTAAAATCAGCTTGATTTCTATTCATTATTGTACTCCTATCCATTTGCCCCAATCTCCTTAAGTATATTTTTATGTTGTATTTCTTGGTTTTTCTTCTTTTTCAAAGTTTTTTTTTTTTTTTAATTTAAGAGAGAGAAGGAGCAGGAGAGGGACAGATGGAGAGGGAGAAGCAGGCTCCTCACTGAGTAGGGAGCTGGATGTGGGACTCTGGAATCATGACCTGAGCTGAAGGCAGATGCTTAACTCACTGAGCCACCTAGGTGCCCCTTACGTTGTATTTCTATACAACTTTCACGTTGCGTCTAAACTATGGGTGAGGGTTATAAAGGAAATTTTAAAAAAATAAGCATTCTTTACCAAGTTTCAAATTTGTCTCTTGTTTTGAATGATACTTAAATTTGTCTTTGTCAGACTAAATATCTATAATTTTGTTAGCTCACTTTACATGTTCTGTTTGATATATATATACTTAAGGCTATGTGATACCCATCGAACCTATAATATAGAGGGGTTTTTTGTTCTATTGAAAATTATATAAACGATTTTATTAGCTAATCTTCTTTCTTTAAGGTGCTTCCAGTTACAAAATTCACAGGGTCTCTGAAATATTATATGTTAAAACACTGAAAAGTTTTTAAGTATATACTTTAAAAAGTCATATTTCAAGACTATGCTTTTTGACAGCTATGAAATAAATGTAATTGCATCATAACTGTGAAATATGACTTTTTCTTGCTTGTAGAAAGTGGATATTTTGCCCATCCTGACATGTATACAACAGCTTCAGAGCATCCTGTATTTCCTGATTAATTAAGTCTGATACCTATCTTGTCAGATTCATTGTCACCTTACCCAAAAGTTGAGATAAGCAGATAAAATATATAAAATATAAGTAGGTAGTTTGAAAAATACAAGGCTACTTTCTTTTGTAATTATATGTTGGGATACACTGTATATAGAAAAATTTATGTTAATTTTAAAATCAGCCATTTTAATAATTATTTTTTCTTTTTACATCAACAATTATAGACAGCAGAGATTTCGTATGACTTGGTATGATCATCACCAAATATTAATTAAAAAGCTTTCAGTTATCCCCAAGTAACTCTTTTAATTTAGATATATTACTGTGGAAGTTGAAATAATTAACTTATTTCTCATTTAGAGGGAAAAAGATTATGTAATTGATCCTTTTAGAGAAAAATGAACTTCAAGTACAAATCATGAAGTCTGGTCATGTTATGAAAGACATGCAAACGAATTGATTTATAATTTTTGAATTCATCTGATAAACACTTTAGGTTGGGAAAGAGAACACTAGCTATGGAAGGTTTTGTAGTTATGGAAGAGCTTTTTGGAATTATGGCAAGCACAATAAAAGATAGTGATTTTTGTGAGCAGAATTTTTTTTTTTTTTTTTTTTTTTTTTTTTTAAAGATTTTTTTATTTATTTATTTGACAGAGAGAGAGATCACAAGTAGGCAGAGAGGCAGGCAGAGAGAGAGGAGGAAGCAGGCTTCCTGCAGAGCAGAGAGCCCGATGCGGGGCTCGATCCCAGGACCCCGAGATCATGACCTGAGCCGAAGGCAGCGGCTTAATCCACTGAGCCACCCAGGCGCCCCCAGAATTTTTTTTTAATAATTATTCTTTGTTCTTTAAAAAATGCCTTGGTAAGAGGGACCTGGGTGGCTCAGTCATTAAGCATCTGCCTTCAGCTCAGGTCATGATCCAGGGTTCTGGCATTGAGCCCTCCATCAGGCTCCCTGCTCAGCAGGAAGCCTGCTTCTCTCTCTTCTCCCCCCTGGCTTGTGTTCCTTCTCTCACTGTCTCTTTCTCTGTGTCAAATAAATAAATAAAATCTTTAAAAAATTAAAATTAAAAAATGGCTTGATATGATGGTCCCCAGAGATGAGGCAACCAGGAGAATGGGTGAAGTGGGTGAAGGGAATTAAGAGTTCACTTATCACCACAAGCACTGAGTAATGTATAGAATTCTTTGTTCATTGTACTGTACACCTGAAACTGATATAACACTGTATGTTAAATATACTGGAATTCATTATTTTTTTTAAAGCAGAAAAAAAGCCTTGAAAAGAGAGAAAGAGATAGGTCTTTAGAACCTAAGAATAAGTGCTCATTCTTGACCTTGAAAACTAAGGGATAAGATAAATATATAGCAGGCATCTATGGAACAGGAAGGACAGAAGAGAGTATGCAACTAACTTGGAGAAATGATAGTTAAGCCAAGATTTTAAGAATGTGTGGGATTTAACCAGTTTGCGGAAGATGGAAGTAAATGGGAGCACTCTATAATGGAAAAATAGCATAACTAAAGGAATGCAAATCTGAAACAGAATAATGCATTCAAGTAACTATAAGCTCTTCATTAGTACTATAGAATAAAATGTGTAATGTGATGTCATGAATGATGAAGTTGGTCTGAGAACTGGATAGAGGTCCCTAGAATAAGATGTTGAGTTTGAGTATACCCTGTGGCCAAAAGTCACTATAACTTAGATATCCTCCAAGTTGCCAAATATTTTTCAGCAAATTATGGCATTTTTTTCCTGACAACTTCCTACATAAATTCAAAATTTCAAATTTGTTTTTATAATGTAATTAAAACTTTAAAAACATCTACCATCTCTCTATCATCTATCATCTATCTACATTGTATCATAATATGATGTCAAGCATTTAAAATATTGCCTGTTGGGGTGCCTGGTGACTCAGTCAGTTAAGCATCTTCCTTGGGCTCAGGTCATGATACCAGGGTCATAGGATCGAGCCCTGTGTCAGGCCCCTTGCTCAGTGGAGAGCCTGCTTATCTTTCTCCTTCTGCTGCTTTCTCTGCTTGTGTGCTCTCTCTCAAATAAACAAATATTATCCTAAAAAAAATATTGTCTCTTGTTCCTGAACAATTAATATTGTTGTTAACAAAAAACTTGCATGCAAAATACTATAATTTACACATTGATAGTGTAAGGTAAAATCTATACTTAAAGTAAGAACTATAACTAAAATATAATAATAAACTTATTATAAGAAGATTCAAAAATATATTAAAAAGCAACTTCCTATATTAAGTCATTATTAAATGAGCTTGATAGTAAAGAAAGTTGAGATGGGAGGAGGCAAGGGTTTTTGAAGCAGTCAGTGGATGAATTGTTGAGGGTGACATGCAGTGGAGTTAGGTGAGGAAAGGGAAACTTCAGATAAACTGTCAGATCCAGCAGAACAGACATAATTTTCTTATCATTCTGTTACTGCTGTAGAGAGTCCAGAACCGCAAGCTCAGACTGCTCCTCCCCCATGAGTGAGCACAGCAAGGATACTTATCAGAGTCAGCCATTTCTGACCCATGTATGTTGCCTTCAGTGGGGAATCTGTGCTCCATGTCTCCCCAACAACTTCCCAAGACTTTTTCAAAGTCTGAGGCTCATTCTAGACGGTCTTCATTCCCTCATCACTAATGTCAGCCCTCCATTGTGGTCTGAAGTCAATACCCACCTACTCCTGATCCCTCACTCCTTTATCTTCCTAAGTATGTCTCTCAATAAATCTGTTGCCCTTTTACTCCTCTGCCTTGGTGTCTGCTTCTGGAGACTCTGAACTATCACAGTAAGAGACAGAAAACCATATTCAAATAGGATTTTTCATTTAGCCTGTACATTTAAAAAGGATAATGTTTAGGATTACATTTGCATGGTCCATACATTCCTTCAAAGTGATGGCACCTGTGGTTCTACAGTGTACCTCTTAAGTTGTGTTGTCTCCATTTCTTCAAACAAGGATTATATCCTTCTCAACAAGTATAGCTATTAATTTCTCTGCATGTGTTTTCAAGAGCTCTCTGGCATCTTTTCATCAGTTTCATCAAAATTAATATTCTTCTTTGGGGACATCTATTTTTAATTCTTCCACAACCATCTTTACAAAACCTTTCAAATAAACCACAGTTGTGGAGTTGGTTTCTTGTATCCCTTGTTGTCGATGTAGAAATTTTTTTTTGCCGTACCTGGTTGATAAATTATAAAGCCCTCTTTATTGTGTCAAAAGTTTCAAAAAATGTTTTAAAAGTAAAGCTTCTGTTTGACACCTATATCCTGGACCAGATTTTGCGTAATGAATTGATAATCAGTCTGGATGAATGCCGTAATCATATGGACTATAAACTCAAGATCCATGGGTTACACATGTAACATAATATTTGAAGGGAAAAAAATCACGTGGATGTTAGCACTATATTCTGCATTCTTAGCTAAATGTTGGGGGTCAAAAACATTTAGGACTTTTTTTTTTTACAATTTTTTTTTGTTTATTACGGCTCAGAGATAAGATTGTATATGATTCTCAAATTCTCCTGTGTCAAGTATGCTTTGAGGATTCCCAGACAATTTCTGTTTTCCTTGACATATTTTGGAGTAAATGTATTTTTCAGAATTCACGGTAGTTAATTTTGGCTTCACATAATATTATTAGCACAAATTCCTTGATAAATAGAAGCCTTCATACCCATGTATTTTGTTCTCCTGAAGGATAAACCTACAGGACAATATTGCTTTCAAAACAATCCTGTTTTATCTACAACAAAATTTGCTTAGCAGCACAACTTCTTTTTTTGTATATAGTTAGTACAGGAAAATAGCAATTTCTTCATAGAGAGTTAAGGTAGCTTTCAATATTATTTTGATGATATGAGCTGTCTTAGCCTGCTCAGTCTGCTATAACACAATACCATAGTTTGGGGGGCTTAAACGAGACATTTATTTCTCATGATTCTAGAGGCTGAGAAGTCCAACTCAAAGATCAAGATGCCAGCAAATTTGTGATTTGGTGATGGCTCTCTTCCTGACTAGAAGAAAACCAGCATCTTGCTATGAATTCATATTACCTCTTCTGTGTGTTCAAGAAGAGGGAAAGAGAGCTCTGGTCTTTCAACTTCTTCTGATAAGGAAATAAATCCTGTTATAAAGGCCCCATCCTCATGGTTTCATTTAAACCTAGTGACCTCCCAAAGGCCCCAGCTCTAAAAGGCCCCTATCACATTAGGGGTTAAGTCTTCAACATACCAATTTTGAGAGGATACAAATAGTGTTTCCATAACAGGAGCATAGCTTGGCTCTTGATACTGTTGAACTTCTCAGGTTTGCTTTAAAGGACAACTCCTTTGCCAACTAATTTTTCTCTGCCATTGCCTTCACGTTTAACTTCTCAGACATTATTGTCTTCTTCTGAATTAACGATGGTAAAGAATCTGAGACCTTAAGTATCTTGTCTCTCTCTCCATTTTGCCAATTATTTTGCATGCTTTTCCAACAAAGAATGCGATATTCTTTTTTTTTTTAATATTTTATTTATTTATTTCACAGAGAGAGAGGTCACAACTAGGCAAAGAGGCAGGCAGAGAGAGAGGAGGAAGCAGGCTCCCCGCGGAGCAGAGAGCCCGATGCAGGGCTCGATCCCAGGACCCTGAGACCATGACCTGAGCCGAAGGCAGAGGCCTAAACCACTGAGCCACCCAGGCACCCCAAGAATGCGATATTCTTGTCACGTCATGCCTGTAGATGCTGATTCACAATTCTTTTAATTATTATTTCATTATTATCATAATGGTGCACACCCTGATAATTTATTCAACATACATGCAATTTCTTTACTGTGCTCAGAAGAGTGAAGAATTGTCAAAACATTTTATCTTTATTTCATTGAAATAAAGCTTTCTCACTTGCTTTGCTTTGCTTTCCACATTTTTCTTTATAACATTTTCAACAGTTTTATGATTCATTGTAGAACAGTAGTCAAAAACAAAAGCTAAATATAACAGATACTGCAGAAAAGTATTTGAGACAAGTACAAAAACGCCAAGAAAGTTTCACACCAAGGGTGACATTCTGATGTCTTTCTTATTCCCACCACCATCACAACACTGAAAGCTCATTTCAAACAGTGCTCATGTAACTCTAAAAGTCTTCCAGTTGTGCTTGGGGATATAGTTCAAGTTGGTTTTCTGGTCCCACAAATTCACTTATTTAAAATAATGTATTGTGTTTTGGAAAAGTGAATACAGTTGTTTCCTATGTAAAGTTTGGTCAAGAGCTTGAGAGCTGTGTATGTTCTGTAAAATACAAGCATATTTTAATGTGTTAAAAGGTTAAATCTTGTTTGTATTTTTAACTTTTCCTGCAGAATTAGATCTTTTTGTAGAATTTTCTTATATGCTGCCTGATAAATCTCTTTTGGACCTCTTTTCATTACTGACTTTGTCTTGTAGTGTGATCATTAGGGCCCTCTATTTATCTTCTTCATCAGATTACTAACTCACTAAAGGCAGATACTACGTTTTCATCATATTTTTCATCATATTCTCTTTTTGTCAATAAATCATGAAAGACACAACTTCAAATTAAAGTTTCTTCAACTGAATATAAGGTGCATAGCAAAATATTGATAGCTTAAGGATATGAAACAGGTGTTATGACTTAATCTGCCTTAGTAAGCTTTGCTATCAGGCAGAATTCATAGATTGAGGAAAAGTATTCAAAGAGAAGTATGGATGGTAGGTCAAAATAAACTCTCACTTAAATAAATTTTCAAAGTTTACCTTCCCTCTAGTTTTATTCTTTTATTTATTTTTTTCTCTAAGGTACTGTTTACATAATAAAAAGTACAGATGTTAGTAACTTTCATCTAGCATAATTCAAGATGCCACCATTTACATTATTTTCTGTGAACATGAAATAAAGTTGTGCAGAGAAGACTTGTGAAGAATAATGTCTTGTGCTGGTGTCGGTGTTGTTATGGACATGACCATAAAGAGATGCAGACACAAAAGAGACATAAGATATAATTGCTCTAAGAGTTGCTTTTTTTTTTTTTTTTTTTTTAACAAGGCTGGATCTAATTCAGTATGTCATATATACTTTACAAGGAATTTTTAGTGATGAGAGAGATTATAAGCTTTAACATTTAGCAGTATTTTTAACATTTATATTCATCATCATTACCTAATATCTTTTGGGCCAAAGATTAGTTTAAAAAAAATAATGATATATGTGGTTAAAAATGATACTAGCTGTAAGGTAGGGGTGTGAGGAGGAGGATGAAGAGATGGAGCAGAGAACACTGAAAATATACTCCATACAACATCATAATGATGGGAACATGTCATTTTACATTTACCCAAATTCATAAAATATGCAACATCAAGAGTGAACTCTAATGGACACTATGGACTTTGGATGATTATGATGTATTGATACAGGTTCATCCTTGATAAAAATGCCCCATTCAGAAAGTGATGTTAATAATGAAGGAGGCTATGCATGCAGGAGGGGAAAGCAAAATATGAGAAATCTCTGTAACTTTTCCCCAATTTTACTGTGAAATTTTTCATTGCTCTAAAAAAAGTTCTTCAAAACAGCAACAACAAAACAATATATAACTTATAGAAGAAAATATAAGAGAATATTTTTATATATTTTATATATTTATATATTTTATTTATATTTTTATATTGTATATAGATATATATATAAAATATGTTTATAAACTTGTGATGTAGATCTTCCCAACCAAGCATACCAAGAACCTCAAATGGATTTGACTACGTAAAATTTGCAAACTTTGGTAATGGCAAAAACCTATGAAAATAAAAATGAAATAAAATTGGAAAAATATTATTACACTTATAAACTATTTACATAAATTTAAAGTTCATTCTAAAAAATAATCACAAATAGTAATAAAAAATTAGACCCCTATATATCTGCAATTTACTTTATGGAATAGAAGTCCTAAGATTTTTATATTTCCTATATATGCCACCCAGCATATCCACTTTCCTCCTCTGTGGAGATAACTATTGTCCTGAATTTCTTTATCGTTGTTACAATGTTTCCAAAATCAATTTTCCCCTGAAGATACTTTATTATTTAAAATTATTAAATAGATAAAATCATGTTTATATAAAAATACTGTTGTTGTGCATAACTCTATATACATGAAGAGTGGTAGGACTTTGGGGCGCCTGGGTGGCTCAGTGGGTTAAAGCCTCTGCCTTCGGCTCAGGTCATGATCTCAGGGTCCTGGGATCGAGCTCTGCATTGGGCTCTCTGCTCAGCAGGGAGCCTGCTTCCCTTCCTCTCTCTCTGCCTGCCTCTATGCCTGCTTGTGATCTCTGTCTGTCAAATAAATTTAAAAAAATCTTTAAAAAAAAAAAGTGGTAGGACTTTAATTTCAGAACATAATACCTTTTAAAGGAGGTAAATAGCATATGTTTCTAATGACAAGAAAAAAAATACATAGGAATTTTCCTTTTCCTCAATTCTAACTCACTCTTTATAAATTAGCCATTTACAAATATTCAATATCAGGCACCTGGATGGCTCAATTGGTTAAACAACTGCCTTCAGCCCAGGTCATGATCCTGGATTGAGTCCCGCATCGGGCTCCCAGCTCCATGGGGAATCTGCTTCTCCCTCTGACCTTCTCTGCTCTCATGCTCTCTCTCACTCTCTCTCTCTCTCTCAAATAAGTAATAAAAGAATATTTTTGAAGAAAAAATTCAATATCTTTTTAGCTGTAGTGTATTATATGCTTACTGAAATAGAAAGGACAAATATCATTACCCAGGAAAGGTGTTCTAAAAATTCAATGTGTTCACTATTGAAACATGTTACAAATTATTTAAGTATTGTAATACGAATAGGTAGATTTTCAAACTAAGCAAATCTAAGTAAAAGTAGTAAAAGTAGATAAGCAAACTAAGCAATATCCAAATAAGCAATATCCAAAATCTGTGTGTGTGCAATCTGCCATTTTATATAGAAGAAATTCATGTAGAAATCATGTGTCTCCAAGTGGATAGATTTCTCCAAGAAATCTCCAAGTGGATAGAGATTCAATGCCAATAGAATTGCTTTATCTAAGGTAATGTGATCTTCTTCTTTCCAGCAATCCTGGTAGTTGTTTGCTTTTATCATGTAATATTGAATGCCAATGAGGACAGTAGATGTTAAAAATGCATCTTCTGGAAGTGGGCATTCAGAGGTAAAAGGCACAGCTGTGTTTTCTGAGTTAACAGGGACTGAAGCTAGGAACTTCTCAATCAGCAGGCAAGCTGCTTATGCTCTGCTCTACCTCAAGAAGGGAGCTACACAAGCCAAATGAGGTCCCAAATGTCTGTTATTTTTTGTATTCATTGTTAATTATGGAAGAATGATGGAAAAGTATAAGAATCTATATTTTTACATATTTGCATACAGATGGCATTTA
The DNA here is from genome assembly GCF_922984935.1 of Meles meles. NCBI lineage: Eukaryota > Metazoa > Chordata > Mammalia > Carnivora > Mustelidae > Meles > Meles meles. The sequence continues at coordinate 32,944,486 of NC_060072.1, forward strand.
AGATGATATGAAAGAAATATAATGACTTGAAGTTTTAAAATGGGAATATATTCTATGCCCCCATCACACTAATTCCAGTGGTGCAGAAATGTAGGACATTAGAGGTGCAGTAATAGTTCATATTTCACTACTGTGTACATTTAGCATATAATTGCCTGTGCTTGCCCAATATGAACCCTCTCTTAGTCCGCAACTGCAATCTCAGGGGATTCCATCTAGCCAACCAAAGTGAAAAAAGAACTTGATCAAGGTTGGCAATGATTCTCAGTTATGCCAGCACTTCCTGGGATGGAATGTTCCTGAATTTCTCTCAAAACAGAATTTCTCCGAGTGGTTAGAACTTCCAGAAGTACTTATCATTGCTTGGTTTCCCTGTATGGATAGCCCCAATGCAAGGTCTATGTCATGTTGAGGGTAACAATGGTTAGATATAAGTGACTTGGATAGTGAGAGCGCTGAAATGAAAAATTGAGAGTTGGTTCTGGAAATGGATTTCTCAAAAAACCTAGAGACTAGAAATATTGATAATTCATTAACAGGAGATTATCATTGCTACCAACAATCTTATGGACATGATACCCTATTTAGTAAATGCCAATGATCATGTATACTCATCAAAAAATAAATACTTATTAAATGGGTGAAAAAAATGGCCATAAATGCAGAGCTGAAATTTGTAGGGTTAACAGCATGAAACACCTTTCCCTAAAACCAACAAAAATCTGTATCTATCAGAAAATTAAGGAACCAGCTGTACCATTCTTACCAAGCACATTTAATCTAGAAACATCTAACCTTATGTAACAATTGAATTCCATATTCAAAATTCAGCTGTAAGGTCGGTTATAAACAGACCACACTTCATGAAGATTGGCAGGTATTTTTCAGAATTCAAAATATTCTGTGAAATAGTGTCCCTTAATCAAAATAAATGGACCAAAATCCATGTAGTAACATTTCTTAGCTTCACACTTAATAGTCCATAAACTTTAACTTTCGGTACTATGACTACGCACTTAGCCAGTGGTCTTAGAAGGAAATTCCCCAAGGAGAAATACTTCTACACCAGTCAGCTAGAATAAGAACTGAAGGCAAAACAAAATTGAGAGGAAAAGTGATATATGCTCCGGGGTTTTGTCACACTTGCAAGTGAGAAGACTATTTTTTTTCTTATTTTCTGAGTGGAATAATTTTTCCATTTTATTCTATTTTGTATTTAAGATTATGTATTTTCATGTATTTCTTCTTTTTTCACTATTTAAAATAGGATGGATGTTAATTTTAATTTGTTTCTAAAGTTTTTGAATGTTGACATATACAATATCCTTATATGTAATATCTATTCTGTCATCTCTGATGAGAGTAGTTGGATGTGACTTCCAGTTACTTCCTTGGGTGAAGAAGAGTCCTGGGTAATAGGGTTGGGTTGTGTTAAGCAGGTACCTTCTGAATAGGGGGAGATAACATAGTGTGTTATCTTGTGTATATATCTCTGCATGTGTGTGGATGTGGTAACAATATACATATGGTAGAATGCTAGAAAATGCCAATTAGGTTGAACTTCTGGAATTTTTCCTTTCCTTAAAAGAACTTCAAAGACCTAAGTCCCTTTTGGTGCCTTACATCTCTAGCACTTAATGAATGATCAAAAGGTAGACCAAAGCCCAGCTGTACTGTCATGTCTTCTGGGAATTTTAAACCTTGAATGGAGAGATCAAGAAACTGGAAAACATTAGAGTTGAGCTTTGGTAAAGATGTCACTGAAGCGAGAAGTTCTGGTAGGCCCAGCTTCCTTATGTCCGTCACGTGTCATCAGCACCCCTAGCAGGAGTGTATTTTCTTAGCTGTTCCTGGGATTCCATGAACCAGCCAAGCTATCTATCTCTCCAGTAAAGTCCCTTTCTTATTAAGTTAGGCAAAGTCGGTTTCTGTTGTTTACAACTACAACAATCTTAATTAAATCAACTCATTACAAGTAGTAAAATAATAACAAAGAACCATTTCTGTTGATTAAGAATTTGAAGAGGTTTTTTTTTTTTTTTTTTTTTTTTTTTTTTTCCTGGCACTGCAGACTTAATTTGCTGCCTACAAAAATGAGGAGGAGAATTTTAAGGAAGACTTGTAATTAGAAGTACAGAATACATTAAAAAAAATAATAATTCCAATAGAATTGGAATCATTTGGGGGGACTGGGAGTTACCCTTGGTAACTTTTCAAAATAAAAGTATTTACTCTCATGTTAGTGATTTTCTTGTGTCAGACTGTTGGCTTCTCTAAGCCAGATTTTTAAACCAAGATATAAAACATGGACATTTTGTAAGGATGATATTGTGCCCTTTGATATATTATGCAGTGCTCAGAATCACACCTCAGAATGTTCAGATCATATCCTTTATGCATGTGTTCTGTCACTTTAGGAGGATGATTTCCATTCTCAAACAAGAGAGACACCACTTTGTGATGAAAATGCTTCCTGTGAGGGCCACGCAATTTCCTGTTTATGAGTACAGGTTTGAGAGTTGGGCTACTGGAGGTGACTGCCCAGGACCACCCTATACTAGCTTTGTGAGCCATGCAAATTACTCCATTTTCTCTGTCAGTGATGGTGACAGTGACAGTTCTCATCTGCAAAATGTCTATAGTAACAATGAAATTTGGGGAGAAACATATTAATGAATATTTTTTAAAAAGTATGAGCCTGGCATGTAGTCCTTCGAAAATACTAGATATTATTCTTTATTTCAACCTATTGATATTACTTATCTCTAGGGTGACAACCCTAGTTCATGCAAATTGTCCTGCAATACTTACTGAAAATCTCTTCTATCAGTCTCAAAATTGTGCCTGTTTGATGATAAATTGTACACTGTCTTCGCCACCTCAATTTAAGTTCTCTTCATGACATGAATCTGTTCCTTCCCATCTGCCTCGATCAATAAATCATATTGTCCTCAAATTAAAAAAGAGAAAATTGGTAGTCATCATTAATTCCTTCTTTTTTCTCATTCCATACCTCCAATCCGTCAATTCTTCCTCCTAAATACATCTCTATCATGTCTACTTTACTCCATCCGTAGCTTCACCCCACCCCAAACCCCAGTCCAGGCCAGGTAAGAATTTAACACTCAAACAACGACAAAAGCCTCCTAATTGATTTCCCTGCTAACATTCTCTGCAACTCAAATAAGTCTTCTTAAAAATGACGTTTTATGATATAAAGGAGATCATGCCATTGTCCTGTTTAAAACCATTAACTGCCCTCCATCAAATGGGAAATCGAATCTAAACTTCTTACTATGACCTACCTGCTGCTACACCTCCTACCTACTTGCGAAGACTCAACCTGGGCCCCTCCTGTCTTGTGTTCCAGTTATGATAACAGGCTTTCAGTATATATCCCACCACAAAGCACTTATCGTAAGTCTTTCTTTGTTGGAAATGTTCTGGCTACTGGTCCTCCTTTGTATCTTTGCTTCAGCGTCACTTCTTTTTTTTTTTTCATTTTATTTATTTTTTCAGTGTAACAGTATTCATTGTTTTTGCACAACACCCAGTGCTCCATGCAAAACGTGCCCTCCCCATTACCCACCACCTGTTCCCCCAACCTCCCACCCCTGACCCTTCAAAACCCTCAGGTTGCCCCAACCTCCCACCCCTGACCCTTCAAAACCCTCAGGTTGTTTTTCAGAGTCCATAGTCTCTTATGGTTCGCCTCCCCTCCCCAATGTCCATAGCCCGCTCCCCCTCTCCCAATCCCACCTCCCCCCAGCAACCCCCAGTTTGTTTTGTGAGATTAAGAGTCATTTATGGTTTGTCTCCCTCCCAGTCCCATCTTGTTTTATTTACTCTTCTCCTATCCCCCTAACCCCCCATGTTGCTTCTCCATGTCCTCATATCAGGGAGATCATATGATAGTTGTCTTTCTCCGATTGACTTATTTCACTAAGCATGATACGCTCTAGTTCCATCCACGTCGTCGCAAATGGCATGATTTCATTTCTTTTGATGGCTGCATAGTATTCCATTGTGTATATATACCACCTCTTCTTTATCCATTCATCTGTTGATGGACATCTAGGTTCTTTCCATAGTCTGGCTATTGTAGACATTGCTGCTATAAACATTCGGGTACACGTGCCCCTTCGGATCACTATGTTTGTATCTTTAGGGTAAATACCCAGTAGTGCAATTGCTGGGTCATAGGGTAGTTCTATTTTCAACATTTTGAGGAACCTCCATGCTGTTTTCCAGAGTGGTTGCACCAGCTTGCATTCCCACCAACAGTGGAGGAGGGTTCCCCTTTCTCCACATCCTCTCTAGCATCTGTCATTTCCTGACTTGTTAATTTTAGCCATTCTGACTGGTGTGAGGTGATATCTCATTGTGGTTTTGATTTGTATTTCCCTGATGCCGAGTGACGTGGAGCACTTTTTCATGTGTCTGTTGGCCATCTGGATGTCTTCTTTGCAGAAATGTCTGTTCATGTCCTCTGCCCATTTCTTGATTGGATTGTTTGTTCTTTGGGTGTTGAGTTTGCTAAGTTCCTTATAGATTTTGGATACTAGCCCTTTATCTGATATGTCGTTTGCAAATATCTTCTCCCATTCTGTGAGAAGCCGGCTGAAGAGACAGAGCCGAGGACTAAACTCTCAGCTCGGGGTTACCTTGAACTGGTCGCGGGCTGGGTGAGCTCGGACCGCCGCTAGAGGTTTGTTCAGCGTCACTTCTAACAGTTAACCTTATCTGATTATCCTTTCTAGAACAAGTTCCATTCAGCGGAGTTGTGCTTCTTTTCTCTTGGCAACCTGTTTGCTGCTCTCCTTGAACTTAATCACATGCAAGATCAGGTTTTGTTTTTTTTAAATCTGATTTTCGATCTCCTGCACTACTATAAGCTTAGAGAGGAAAGACACCCTGTCTCTCTTGTTCACAGAGGGAGCTGAGCCAATAGAACCGTGTCTAATCTTTGATAAATATTTTAGAATGAATAAATATATTTAGCAGACATTATATAAAACCATGAGTTTTCCTTCATTTCTCCTTAAAGTTAACTCCTGATATTTTTAACTCTATTTTTTTTCTAAGACAGTTCAGCAATGCTCTGAAATGCCAAGAGCCACTTTCTATCTGTGCAAACTTAGAAAGTAATTTAACTTCTTCACAGTCTAATTTATAGCCCAATTTCCTCAGTTTAAAAATGAGAAAATATTCACCCCAACCAGTGTCTTGAGCTCAGATATGTGTCACTAATACCAAACTCTACAGCACCGTAACAATGTATGGTCCCACTCTTTGGCATATAGTGACAATTAGCAATCACCCTTATTTCTCACTTAGCATTATTAATTTGTCTTTCAGACTAAATCAAATTATGTACAACATTCATAGTCATTTAAAATGTTCAAAACTTTAATCTCATTTGGATTGGTTTATTACATATTTGTTGACCGGTATTGATTTCTGCAACTGGGTTAGATTTCCAATGAAGAGCTAGAATTTAAATTATAATGTTCACAGATAGCATAATGAAAATCATAATAATAGTTGGCATTCTTGAGTGTCCATAATGTGGCAGGAACTATATGAATAAATTTACATATCTACTTCCTCTAATCAGCCATCCTGTGAAATGTATATTTTTATTATCTATTTTATGGATGAGGAAATAGGCTTACAGGATCTATGCATTTTTCCTGAACTTCCAAAGCTGCTAAATGTAAAAAATGTATAACAAGACTAGGTATATGGACAGATAACATACTCCCCTTGCTACTTGTAGCAGTTTATATGCCATGAAGAAGGAAAAATGTATTTATATTATTTTTATATATTGTATATTCCTCAAAGGACACATATCAGCTCTCTCCTCTATTCATAGATTCTCTAATCCTGTCAGTGAGAGTTTATTTACTGTTTTAGAGTGTCAAGTATTTCCTGTCTAAACAAAATGCTGTATATAAAATACATACAATTTATTGTATTATATGAATATTTATGAACATTACTACAAAAAGCAAAAGAGGTAATCAAGAGGTCTTTGCCTACAGGGAATTTAAGCTTTATACACTACACACTGTGGAGGCACTGAACTAAACAAGGTGCTAAACAAGAGTTTAGTAACATGATTAATTTTGTATTTTGGAAGAATCACCCACAGTAAAACTATAAAGAGATAAAAGAAATGAGTTTTTTTGATAAACTTACTTGATATGACAATCCCAGCAACAAAATATAAATATAATGCAACCTACTTAGGTTTTGTGATGAAAAGCAATTTTTTTGGCAATTTCTACTGCACAATTAGAAACTAGAGTAGCTTTTTTTGTTTGTTCTTTTGTTTTTTAAGCTTTAAAGACTCCATTTCTCTATTCTTTTTATTAGGAACCACAATTCATGGCTATAACAAATATACTTTATTTATACTGTTTTGGGGGAAGAAGCATAATTATTATATATTTAATGTTATATCTACATATATAAACTTATACATATCCATATGTATGAAGTCTATTAAATATTTTTTGCAATGAAATGAATAAATGTACTTTGAATTCACTTAAGAATATATAAAATACTTTTAAAATAACTTGCACAGAAATAAGTAAAGAATTTTAAGAAAAATAATTGCCAACAATCATGTACAAATAAGTAATTATCATAATGACTTACAGAATGATTATAGTTACTTGAATGTTACATCAAGTAATTGCAGGTAGAAATTTATTTAAAATATTAAGCGCTTTTGGAACTCCATAACCGTTTAGATTATATATGCTTTTAAAATGCATATTGAAGAATGTTTGGATAGCAAAAGAAATATTTAGTTCTTGGGACGGGTGGGTGGCTCAGTCAGTTAAGTTTGCCTTCCACTCAGGTCATGATCCCAGGGTCTTGGGACTGAGTCCCACATTGAGCTCCTTGCTCAGCAGGAAGCCTGCTTCTCCCTCTGCCTACTGCTCCTCCCTGCTTGTGCTCTCTTTCTCTCTCTGACAAATAAATAAGTAACATCTTTTTAAAAAAATATTCAGTTCTTTTGTAGCCCGTGAATCTGAAAGAGTTTTATTTTTGATGGTATTATAAATAGTATTGCTTTCTTAAATTCTCTTTCAATCGGTTCATTGTTAGTGTATAGAAATGCATTGATTTTTGTAAGTTGATTTTAAATCCTGTAATTTTACTGAATTCCTTGATTATTTCTACCAGTTTGTTGGTGAGTTTTTGGGGTTTTCTATATATAAGATCAAGTCATCTGTCATCAGAGACAATTTAACTTCTTATTTTCCAATTTGAAGGCCTTTTATTATTTTTTCCTTACCTAATTGCTATGAAAAAGGCTTCCATTAGTATGTTGAATAGAAGTGGTTAGAGTGTGCATCTTGGTCTGTTTCCTGATCTTAGAGGAAAAACTTTACAGCTTTTCACCATTTAGTATAATGTTAGCTGTGAGCTTGCCATATATGACATTTGTTACATTGAGATATATTCTTTCTATACCTAATTTGTTGAGTTTTTTTCATGAAAGGATGTTGAATTTTGTCAAATGCTTTGTCTGTAGCTTTTGAGTTAACCACATGATTTTTATCATTCACTCTGTTAATGTTGTGCATCCCATTAATTGACTTGGATGTGTTAAACCATTTCTGTAACACATGGATAAATCCCACTCGGTCATGGTGTATAAGTCTTTTAGTGCACTGTTGAATTTAGTTTGCTGATATTGTGTTGAGGATTTTCCTATCTATAATCCTCAAGGATATTGGCCTGTAATTTCCTTTTAAGTGTCTGTGGTTTCTTGCAATGTCTTGTAATTTCTTGTCTGGTTTTGTTATTGGCGTAATGTTGATTTCTTAAAATAAGTTTAGGAGTGTTCACTTATTGCAAAGTTTTTGTAGACTTACAGTATCAGACTTTAGTAAAGACTGATATTAACTCTTCTCTGAATGTTTGGTTGAATTCACCAGTGAAGCCATCTAGTCCTGGGACTTTCTTTGTTGGGGACATTTTAAATTATTGATTCAATCACCTTACCAGTTATAGCTATTTAAGTTTTTACAGTTATTTAGATTTTTTGTTTCTTTATGATTCAATCTTGATGGGTTGTATATTTCTAGAAATTTATTTGTTTCTTCTGATATGTCCAATTTTTGGCATACAATTGTTTATAGTAGTCTCATGGAAATTTTAATTTCTGTGATATCAGTTATATTCACATTTTTACTTTTGATTTTATTTATTTGTATTTTCTATTTTTTTTCTTAGTTGAGCTAATAGTTTTTCAATTTTTTGTCTTTTCAAAAAATCATCTTTTAGGTGTTTTGTTGTGTTTTTTTTTTTTCCCTATTTTCTCTAATCTATTTCAGTTGTTTCTGCTCTGATTTTTTTGGAAGCGGATTGTTTTGTTCTGTTTTTATTAAGTTTTTTATTTTAACTCCAATATGGCTAACATACAGTATTATATTAGTTCCAGGTGTACAATATAGTGATCCACCACTTCTATACATCATTCAGTGCTCATCCTGACAAGTGCCCTCCTTAATCCCCGTCACCTATTTCACCCATCCCCCACCTACTGTTCTTCTGGTAGCCATCAGTTTGTTCTCCATTAAGAATCTGTTTCTTGGTTTCTCTCTCTCTCTCTCTTTTTCCTTCACTATTCATGTCTTAAATTCCACATATGAGTGAAATCATACCGTATTTGTCTTTCTTTGACTGACTTATTTTGCTTATCTGCTCTGATTTTGGTTATTTTCCTACCTTCCACTAAATTTGGGCTTAATTTGTTCTCCTCCATACCTTAAGGTACAAAATTAGTCTGTCTTTTTGAGACAGACTATGTAGGGATAATAAAATCTCTTATGTAGGGATTAATAGCTTTAAATTTCCCTTTCAGAACTGTTTTTGCTACATCCCATAAGTTTTGGTATGTTGTGTTTCCACTTTCATGGAAGTTTCTGCTTCTATTTTCATTTATTTATTTCCCTTTTGCTACTTCTTTGATCCATTCGTTGTTCTGAGTGTGTTGTTTAATTTCCATGCATTTGTGAATTTTCCACCTTTCCTCCTGTTACTGAGTTCTAATTTCATATTATTGTAGTCAGAAAAGATGCTTGGTAGCAAGAGTCTTCTTAAATATGTTAGACTTAATTTGTGACCTAACATATGATCCATGCTAGAGAATGTTCTGTTTGTGCTTGAGAAAAATGTGTTTTCTGCTACTGTGGGATGGAATGTTTTCATTTGAGCTAAAGTGTAGTTCAAATCCATTATTTCCTTATTGATTTTTTGCCTGGATGATCTATCCATTGTTGAAAGGAGGGTATTGAAATCTGCTACTACTATTGCAGTACTATTTTTGCCTTCAGATCTGTTATTATCTTGTTTAATATATTTGGTTGCTCCAATTTTGAGTGCATGTATATTTATAAATTGTTACTTCCTCTTGATGAATTGACCCCTTTATCATTATGTGATGACTTTTTTTTTTTTTTAGGTTTTTTAACTTCTTTTGTCTGATGAAAGTATAGCTATTTCCATTCTTTTGGGTTTCTATTTGCATGAAATATCTTTTTGCATTTCTTCACTTTAGCCTATGTATCCTTAGAGCTGAAATTAGTATCTTATAGGCAGCATATACTTTTATATCCATTCAGTCACTATTTTTATATATACATTCTGTCACTCTCTATCTTGTGATTGGAGAATCTAGTCTATTACATTTAAAATAATTGTTGACAGTTAAGGATATATTATTGCTATCTTACTGTTTTCTAGCTGCTTTTTATTTCTTTTGTTCCTTCCTTCCCCGTGCTATCTTCCTTTGTGATCTGATAATTTTCTATACTCATATACTTTGAATCATTTCTCTTTATCTTTTGCATATCTACTGTAGGTTTTTGGTTTGTGGTTACCATGAGTCTTGCACAGAGTATTTTGTAGTCATTATAGTCTATTTTATGCTGATAGTAATTTCACTTTAATCATCTATAGAAACTCTACCCTGTTACTCCCTTGTTTTTGTGTTTTAATGTAATAATTTATATATATTTATATATTAATATATTGTATATTCATTAATAAATTTTGATATTTATAGAATTTTATTACTTTTGTTTTTAATATTTATTCTACTGTTAAGTGATTTATGAATTATCATACCATTACACTATTAGAATATTCTGAATTTGACCATCTGTATACCTTTGCCAGTGTGTTTGTACTTTTATGATCTCATTTTACTAATTAGCATCATTTAATTTCAGCTTGAAGAACTCCCTTTAGCATTTCTTGTAAGACAGGCGTAGTGGTGTTAAACTCTCTCAGCTTTATCTGGGAAAGTCTTTTTCTTTTATATCTTTGTAATTCATTCTTGATTGGCAATTGTTTTTGCTGTTTTTCTTTTAGAATTTTGAATTTATCATGCCACTCTCTTCTGGTCTACCAAGATTTGCTTGGGAAATCTACTGATACCGATATGGTGATTCCGTTGTATGAAGAGTTTTTTGCTTGTTTTTTTGGTCAAATCTGCATGAGATGCTATCCTTTCATGTACCTGAATATCCATATCTCTCCCAGCTTTGGGAAGTATATTCATCCATCATTTGTTTACATAAGCTTTCTGTCATTTTCTCTTTCTGGGCTCCCATAATAATACCATTTCTTGTGAAGGTGTCCCATAATCCACCAAAGCTTGTATTAGTCATTTTTATTATTTTTTACTCTTTTCCTCTCTGAATGAATTCTTTCAAATGTCCTGTCTTCAAGTTCATAGACTATCTCTACTGCTTGTTCAAGTCTGATGAACTTGCTTCAGTAAAAATATTGCATTATTTTTATTTCATAAATTATATTCTTTAAATCCAGGATTCCTGTTCCTTTTTTTTTTTTTTTAAATCTCTGTCTCTTTTGAATCTTGTTAAGGGATTGTTATCTTGATTTTGAGTTGTCTATGGTAGCTTGTTGAATTTTCTTAAAATAACCATTTTAAACCTTTGCCAGCCAATTTATAAATTTCCATTTCTTTGGAGTCAGATACTAGAAATTTATTGTTCCCCTTAGGTGCTGTCATATTTCCTGGACTATTTGAGTTCCTTGAAGTCTTGCAGTACTGTTTTCACATTTGAATAAAGAGGTATCTTTTCCAGTCTTTACTGACTAGCTTCAGAAGAGCGTTACCTTGATGAAATCCCAATAGTTCATTTTCGCCCTTGCTTCCCTTGCCTTTGCCGTTGTTCCTAGGAAGATGTTGCTGCGGCTGAGGTCGAAGAGGTTGCTGCCTGCGTTCTCCTCAAGGATTTTGATGGATTCCTTTCTCACATTGAGGTCCTTCATCCATTTGGAGTCTATTTTCGTGTGTGGTGTAAGGAAGTGGTCCAATTTCATTTTTCTGCATGTGGCTGTCCAATTTTCCCAGCACCATTTATTGAAGAGGCTGTCTTTTTTCCATTGGACATTCTTTCCTGCTTTGTCGAAGATTAGTTGACCATAGAGTTGAGGGTCGATTTCTGGGCTCTCTATTCTGTTCCACTGGTCTATGTGTCTGTTTTTGTGCCAGTACCATGCTGTCTTGATGATGACAGCTTTGTAATAGAGCTTGAAGTCCGGAATTGTTAACAAAACCAAAAGACAGCTGACAGAATGGGAGAAGATATTTGCAAACGACATATCAGATAAAGGGCTAGTATCCAAAATCTATAAGGAACTTAGCAAACTCAACACCCAAAGAACAAACAATCCAATCAAGAAATGGGCAGAGGACATGAACAGACATTTCTGCAAAGAAGACATCCAGATGGCCAACAGACACATGAAAAAGTGCTCCACGTCACTCGGCATCAGGGAAATACAAATCAAAACCACAATGAGATATCACCTCACACCAGTCAGAATGGCTAAAATTAACAAGTCAGGAAATGACAGATGCTAGAGAGGATGTGGAGAAAGGGGAACCCTCCTCCACTGTTGGTGGGAATGCAAGCTGGTCCAACCACTCTGGAAAACAGCATGGAGGTTCCTCAAAATGTTGAAAATAGAACTACCCTATGACCCAGCAATTGCACTACTGGGTATTTACCCTAAAGATACAAACATAGTGATCCGAAGGGGCACGTGTACCCGAATGTTTATAGCAGCAATGTCTACAATAGCCAGACTATGGAAAGAACCTAGATGTCCATCAACAGATGAATGGATCAAGAAGAGGTGGTATATATACACAATGGAATACTATGCAGCCATCAAAAGAAATGAAATCTTGCCATTTGCGACGACGTGGATGGAACTAGAGCGTATCATGCTTAGTGAAATAAGTCAATCGGAGAAAGACAACTATCATATGATCTCCCTGATATGAGGACATGGAGAAGCAACATGGGGGGGTAGGGGGATAGGAGAAGAATAAATGAAACAAGATGGGATTGGGAGGGAGACAAACCATAAATGACTCTTAATCTCACAAAACAAACTGGGGGTTGCTGGGGGGAGGTGGGATTGGGAGAGGGGGAGCGGGCTATGGACATTGGGGAGGGGAGGCGAACCATAAGAGACTATGGACTCTGAAAAACAACCTGAGGGTTTTGAAGGGTCAGGGGTGGGAGGTTGGGGGAACAGGTGGTGGGTGATGGGGAGGGCACGTTTTGCATGGAGCACTGGGTGTTGTGCAAAAAGAATGAATACTGTTACGCTGAAAAAATAAATAAAAAGGGAAAAAAAAAAAAAGAAGAAGAGCGTTACCTTCACCTATTATTCCAAGGTGAAGGTATTCTGAGACCCTTTCTAGAGATATGCCTGCTTTACACTTCTGTTCTCTGTTGGTGGTGGTGGTGGAGGGTGGAATTCTTAGGATTGTATGCCTTCTCCCAGTCTTGCAAATCCAGGCTTGGTGTTGCAAGCCTTCTGTTTGTTTCTCTGAGGCAATGCCCTGAAATGCACATGCTCAAGTTTGTGAGTCTCTTGACTCCCATAAAGTTGGACTAGCTCTCTGTACTTGCATGGTAGCAGTCTGAAAAACTTACTCTTATTGTTGATAGGAGCATGTGCTGGGAGTGAGCCATGAAGAGATGAGTGAAGCATTTGAAGTATTAAGGAGTCCATGGACCAGTTAGGAGGTTCACAGATGAAGCTTCCCCAGTGGCTATGGACAGACTTCCTGATGGAGTCTGTGAACTGGTAGTAGGGAGAACCATGAAGCAGTCAGTAGCATCCCAGAGTACTTTTTTTTTTTTTTAATTGACTTGTTTGAATCTGTGAAGTATTTTAAAACAGGGCATTTGGGGATGTCTGGGTGATTCAATTCGTTAAACATCTGCCTTTGGCTCAGGTCATGATCCCAGGATGTTAGGATTGAGTCCCTCATCAAGCTCCTTACTCAGCAGAAAGCCGACTTCTCCCACTGCCTGCCACTCCCCCTGTTTATTTTCATTCTCTCTCTCTCTCTCAATCTCTCTGACAAATAAATAAAACAAATCTTAAAAAAAAAACAAGGTATTTTTATCCCCTGATAATACTATCATTATTATTGATGATGATTTTGATTATGGCTCACAATATAAAAATCTAAAATAGAATAAAAAGGTAATATTTCTGATAATAGTGCTAGCACTATTGGAAAGGAACAGATGAATGTACAAAATCCAAATTTTTTTTTCCATTTTATTTATTTTTTCAGCGTAACAGTATTCATTCTTTTTTTTTTCATTTTATTTATTTTTTCAGTGTAATAGTATTCATTCTTTTTGCACAACACCCAGTGCTCCATGCAAAACGTGCCCTCCCCATTACCCACCACCTGTTCCCCCAACCTCCCACCCCTGACCCTTCAAAACCCTCAGGTTGCCCCAACCTCCCACCCCTGAGCGTATCATGCTTAGTGAAATAAGTATTCATTCTTTTTGCACAACACCCAGTGCTCCATGCAAAACGTGCCCTCCCCATTACCCACCACCTGTTCCCCCAACCTCCCACCCCTGACCCTTCAAAACCCTCAGGTTGCCCCAACCTCCCACCCCTGACCCTTCAAAACCCTCAGGTTGTTTTTCAGAGTCCATAGTCAGAATGGCTAAAATTAACAAGTCAGGAAATGACAGATGCTGGCGAGGATGTGGAGAAAGGGGAACCCTCCTCCACTGTTGGTGGGAATGCAAGCTGGTGCAACCACTCTGGAAAACAGCATGGAGGTTCCTCAAAATGTTGAAAATAGAACTACCCTATGACCCAGCAATTGCACTACTGGGTATTTACCCTAAAGATACAAACATAGTGATCCGAAGGGGCACGTGTACCCGAATGTTTATAGCAGCAATGTCTACAATAGCCAGACTATGGAAAGAACCTAGATGTCCATCAACAGATGAATGGATAAAGAAGATGTGGTATATATACACAATGGAATACTATGCAGCCATCAAAAGAAATGAAATCTTGCCATTTGCGACGACGTGGATGGAACTAGAGCGTATCATGCTTAGTGAAATAAGTCAATCGGAGAAAGACAACTATCATATGATCTCCCTGATATGAGGACATGGAGAAGCAACATGGGGGGGTAGGGGGATAGGAGAAGAATAAATGAAACAAGATGGGATTGGGAGGGAGACAAACCATAAATGACTCTTAATCTCACAAAACAAACTGGGGGTTGCTGGGGGGAGGTGGGATTGGGAGAGGGGGAGCGGGCTATGGACATTGGGGAGGGGAGGCGAACCAGAAAATCCAAATTTAAAAAAGTATTATTTTCTTTGGCAGTGGATTTATAGGTATATAGCAGATGAAAAAACAAAAAAACAAAAAAAAAATTAATGAACTCTAAAGTTATGGTAAGGTGTGTGATTCCATGGTATTTAAAACCAAAATCTTTGTCATTTCTATTCCTCCTTGTTTAGTGCGATGTAAGCTCTACTTCAGAATGAAACAGTAAAATCATAATCTCCCTCTCTCCCCAGCTCCCAATCAGTGGGCTATTTAGTGCTGCTAAATAAACTTGGACCCTGACCACCTCGACCCAGATTTTTTTAGTGGAGTTTCCATGCTGAGAGAGGCAAACCAAGGAGACCTGTGGCTGCTGCCTCCATGTACCAAGTTCTCAGCTCCTAAAGTCAAAGTGTTACTTAGAGAGAAGCAGACCACTATCTCCATCTTCACTTCCCTGAACATTGGGGGTATTGTTTGGAGACGCTGTATCAGGGAAAGAAGCAGGTATAGAACAGAGACTAAATCCTTGTCAATAAGACCTAATGAAAATTTATAGAATATTCCATCTACCAAGAGAAAAATGTATATCCTTCTTAAGAGCAAATGGAACATTCATCAGAAAAGAACAAGTACCCAGTCAAAAAACTCACCTCAGTATATTTAGAAATAATAAGAAGGTATGTTGTCTGACAACAATAGAATGAAACAATAGAATGAAACATCAGTTATTATCAGTTATTATTATCAGAAATAATAAGAAGGTATGTTGTCTGACAACAATAGAATGAAACAATAGAATGAAACATCAGTTATTAAAAAGATATTTGGGAAACTCACAAATAGGTGGAAACTAAACAACATAATCCCAAATAACAGATAAGTCAAAGAAAAACATCACATGGGAAGTTGGAAAATATTTTGAGATGGATAAAAATGAAGGGACATGATATCAAAATTTATGGGATGCAATAAAGTAGGGGTTAGAGGGAAATTTATAGCTGTAAAATGCCTAGATTGAAAAAGAAAGAAGGTATCAAATAAAAAACCTAAACTTCAACTGATGACTCTAGATAAAGAAGATCAAATTAAATCTAAAGCTAACAGAAAGAAGGAAAGAATAAAGATTAGAGCAAAACTTAATGAAATAGAAAATAGAAAAACAATAGAGAAAAATCAATGAAACCAAAGCTGGTTCTTTGAAAAGATATATTTTTTAAGTGAACAAACCTATAGCCAGATTGACCAAGAAACAAAGGGACAAGACTAAAATCCCTAGAATCAGAAATGAAAGAAAGATCATTTCCCTGACTTTGCTGAAATTAAAAAAAAAAATGGTTATAAAGAAATACTATGAGTAATTGTATGTCAATAAAAGAGACAACTTAGATGAAATGGAAAACATCCTAGAAAATCAAGGAAAACACTCCCCGCATGCACACACAGATGTTGGGAAGACAGTAAGAAGTTAACTTCACAGTAGAAAGTTTATAAATAGTGCCAGTGCTTACTTAATTATGGCATTATATACTTTTTTTTTTTTATTTGACAGAGAAATCACAAGAGAGGCAGGCAGAGAGAGAGGAAGGGAAGCAGGCTCTCTGCTGAGCAGAGAGCCCGATGTGGGACTCGATCCCAGGATCCTGAGATCATGACCTGAGCTGAAGGCAGCGGCTTAACCCACTGAGCCACCCAGGCGCCCCATGGCATTATATACTTGCATCTTCTTGATATTAAACTGATTACTTTGTGTTCACAAATGACTGCTACATTTTCCCTAAGTTACCAGTATTTGTTACAGATAGAAAAGAAAGTGTTGATATGTTATTCATGGTCTCACCAGATAAAGAGAAGTAATTCAATATATTTTAGGTGAAAAGTACTTAATGTTAGGGAAAAATACACAATCTTTAGAACTGGGGGGGTAAAAGTTGTGATGGAGTCAGTGAAGTTTGGGGGAATCGATAGGAAAGATTTCAGTTTAAAGAACTAAGACCAGTTTCTAAGAACCTGCTGGGATTTCCTCTGCTTGCACATCTGACTATAGATCCTCTGGCTATACATTTAATGGAATATCTTCCTCCCCCTTCCAGATCCTGGACATGTACCTCTCATTGATAAATCTGACTAGGAAACTATAGGAAATGGATTCTGAGAAATGTACAGGAGACTAGAGTTTGGTGGTTGTGAACTCACCCCCCCCAAAAAAAGTAGACAAAAGATATAATACTTAACATTTCTATCTCACTGAACAGTTTTTAAAGGTATGTATATATATATACACACACACACACACACACATATATATATATATATACATATAAAATTAAACTTTCACAACTATGAAAGGGGAGGTGAACATTTTTGTGTTTATTTTACAGCCTTGAATACTGAGTCTCAATAGGGCAATGCCATGTTCAAATTACACAGTGATTACTATTTAAGCCAAAAAGGAAATTTAAGTCTTCTAATGAAATGCTGTGGGTTATGTTCTATCATAGCTCCTTCTAAGAAAATCCTCTATTTTTACAAAAACTGAGGCCTATACTTGACTTGAGACTTGCTTCAATCAACTTCTCATAAAATAAATGTTATACCTCCAGTTGCAAATCTCTGCATTAATTTACTTTCACTAACATATGCTTTCCACTCTGTATAGCTACTATGCCTTCCATACTGCTATCAAAAGATAAATATAACTTTCTTTTAAAAAAGTGAGTAAATTTATATATTGGAAGACTATTTGATTTAGTGCAGAATAAAGTATTACTAACATGTGGGCAATGTTCTTTCTTTTTTTTTAAGCAATAAAGTGGTAAATATCTAAAGTAAAAAGGTAATAATTTCTCATTTAAGAAAGTGCAGATAAGTAAATAACTTGGATTACAAAGAAAATTGAGAAGGTTGTTTGAAATTTATACTGGTAATTGATGTCTTTGTGGGTTCCAATTTGTCAAGGGTTATAGAATATTGTATATCAGATGATTTAAATTCTAGAATATTTGCATATCTACTTAAATTGTATTTAAAGGCAAAATATATAAGTTAATGTGTATTGTATTGAACCATATCAATTTCATAAAGGCATGTTAATATAATAAGGCATTCGTATTCTCCCTTTTCAACATTTGTTTTAGAACCTTAGTAATTTTGTTGCATTTATATACCTTTCTTTTATCTTCCAGTAAGATGTTAAAACCTAGTGATATGAAATATCAGTGCATGAAGTAATTTTTTTTTATTTTTTATTTTTTTAAAGATTTTATTTATTTATTTGACAGAGAGAAATCACAAGAGAGGCAGGCAGAGAGAGAGGAAGGGAAGCAGGCTCTCCGCTGAGCAGAGAGCCAGATGTGGGACTCGATCCCAGGACCCTGAGATCATGACCTGAGCCGAAGGCAGCGGCCCAACCCACTGAGCCACCCAGGCGCCCCTGAAGTAATTTTTAATAGTTAAAATGCTAGGTAAGGAGCTCAGATATGTTTTATTCAATGAGGCAGATGTACTATATTTAAGATTATGTTTTTAGGGGCGCCTGCGTGGCTCAGTGGGTTAAAGCCTCTGCCTTCGGCTCAGGTCATGATCCCAGCGTCCTGGGATCAAGCCCTGCATCAGGCTCTCTCCTCCGCAGGGAGCCTGCTTCCTCCTCTCTCTCTGCCTGCCTCTCTGCCTAGTTGTGATTTCTCTCTGTCAAATAAATTAAAAAAAAATATTTAAAAAAAGATTATGTTTTTATCTTATTAATAATAGCCATAGGGGCACCTGGGTGGCTCAGTGGGTTAAGCCTCTGCCTTCGGCTCAGGTCATGATCCCAGGGTTCTGGGATTGAGCCCCGCATCGGGCTCTCTGCTCAGTGGGGAGCCTGCTTCCTCCTCTCTCTGCCTACTTGTGATCTCTGTCTGTTAAGTAAATAAAATCTTTAAAAATAATAATAATAGCCATAAATTATGAGTGAATAGTAGACTTGGAAAGTGAATAGCTCTTTCACAGGAGTGACACAGAATGCTATGCCACAAAAACACTACCATGAACCTACTATTCTGGTGCCTCATTTAATTTCCAGGGGCTGGATCCATGCTGACCAACTCTGATGTGACGTAAAGAAGGTTGTCATAGATACAAGCTCCAATTTGCTGAATATGTTGTTTGTTATTAATGTAAAACATACATTAAATTATTTTATTAAATTGGATGGCAAATTGAACTCCTTTTAAAACAGGAGTCAAATCCTAATAAAAATGATTTTTGAGTATGAAATCGCCTCTCCATACCTATTTTGAAAGGATTATAGACAGTTTTTAATAAAACTGCTGACACCTCTATCCATGTAATATTATATACTCAAGAGAAAGAGACACAAAGTAAAAGTGTGCAGCATATTTTACTAGATTGGCTATAAACTCTCTGATGCTTTTCCAGGTGCTGAAAATAGGCTTTCTTGATACATTTCAGAAATAAATCCTTTATATCTGATTAAAATGCAGATGAGTATCATAAACTATTGTAATTTGAAAGGACTGAACTCATGATGCAATCTGCCTCCATCTGCTTTCAGGTGTAAAGCAGGAGGGAGTTTGCTGAATGTATCCCTGAATCCCATTTAGGTTAAAATTCAGGGAATTAAACATGCCAGTCTGATTCCCCACATTTTTTTATTTGTTTGTTTCTTCATTTATGTCATTTTGTTGTGTGCCTGTGTAGGTTTAGGCCATCTGCATAATCATATTGCTGTTAATTATGACAAGAGTATTGTATTTTTAGTATTTTTCACAAATATGATGCCATGCATGTATGGAAAAAGAAAAAAAAATAGCTAAAATTATTGGCAGGGCTTTGAAAGAGCTTTGGAATTAAATCGACTGCCATAGGCTCATTTCTTCAATAAGGTGTTTGCCTCTTCTAACATTTTTCAGCAGAGATGAGAGCAATGGAATGAAGCTGTATGTAGTGAGCAGGAACCAGTTAAATAGCAAACACGCAGCTGAGTCATTGCTCAGACAGAAACAGACCGCTCAGAAACAGACAGACAGGGGCTTTGAAAAAGATGCACTTCAGTCGGAAACCTAAGTCTCCTGCCTAACAATTGTGTTGTTTGTGGAAATTCTTAAAGTTTCTCTGAACTTCATTTTCATCTTTGATAAATGGTCATGATGAATGTGTGCATCTGTAAGGTTTGCAAAATTGTAGGGTAGGCAAGATTGTGGCTAGAGACCTAGTGAAGTGTCTGCACACTCCTGGTGTGAAATGTATGTGGTCTGCTTTTACTCTGGCTTTTATCTGCACAGCTGCACTGTGGACTTTTGTTAGTAGGAATGAGAGAGGGGCTTACAAGTCAGTATTCTAGCAAGTGTATCCTAGGCTTATACCCATGCTTCTAAAAGTTCCCTACAATTTTTGCACTTTGTTTCTTTTGTTTAAATATGGATAATAAAATATAGAAGCTATTCTGAGTCATTGAGTGACTGAATTTAAGGCCTGAACTTTTTTTTTTTTTTTTTTGTGCTTGGAAACATGTTACTTCCGAATATTGTTATTTTAAATTTTAAACTTGCAAGCTCTTTGAAAATAACAGAGATGGTCTTCATGATGCCTTAGGGACAAGTGATAGTAATATCACAATAAACTGTAGATTGAGTAAATGTTTTATAAGTTAAGGAGGCTCAGAATATTGAGGCAACACATGATCCACTGAAGTATGAAGAAGTCAGTGACATAAGAAAAGGAACCATAACCATCAGTAACATTTTCCCACTGCAAATGATAGGCAAGATCTAGGACAAACCATCATTTTTCACTTTTAATTAATGTGATTTGTGTTACTATTATTGTTGTGTAAAACTTCAATTTAATCAGGGTGATCATTTTGCATTTCACATTATATGGTTACCATAATCATAAGAAAAGTAGAACACCTAGTTAATGAAATGTACATATTTAATAATTTTTTAAATGTTAAATTCATTCTAGAATCATAAAAGCAGTTTGGTTTGGAATCATTTTTCCAGTTCTGCATATAAATTAAAATTTAATGAATTAATTTGAAGAAATAAGAAAAGCTCTTTGAATGAAAAGAACTATACTATTATGTATGAGGCTTATAATAAAAACTATAATGTTAAAACAAAACATAAGAAAATATATGTAGCGATTACAAGAAATTAAAATTTTTATTTGATAAAGAAACTGTTAAAAAAGTCAAAAGACAAATGATAGACTGAAATAAAATATTTGAGAGAGCTCTCTGAATTGCCATTTGGTAAATCAAAATTTGTCCCAAACTGGGGACCCTCGGTGGCTCAGTCAGTTGAACATCAGACTCTTGGTTTCAGCTCAGGTCATGGTCTCAGGGTCCTGAAGTTGAGCCCTTGTTGGGATCCCTATTCAGTGGGTAGTCTGTTTTTCCTATCTCTATTCCTCTGGCCCTCCCCCTGTTTATGTGCTCCCTTTCTAAAATTTAAAAAAAAATTGTCATAAATTGGTAAATGCATATTGTTTGACCCATTTATGACATTTACCACCTAAGGAATTAATATTTCTACTTAACATCAAAAATTATACATGTTAATGAAATGAAAGAAAAAAAACAGCCACAGGAAAAATGAGCAAGAAATATAATAATGAAATTCACAGAACATAAAATGCAAATGGCCTTCTAATGAAAGTAAATTCCACTTCACTAGTTATCAAGGGCAAGATGATTGAAACAATGAGATTTTTTTTTTTTAAATCAGGTTGACAGAAATCTGAAAGATTGATGAAATTCATTACTGGCAGGGTTGTAACACAACCATAACCTTTGGCAAATAAAATTGGACATCACTCTAAAGTTTGTGGAATTTGTCTGGCAGCATTTTTAAACATTAAAGTGTACATACCCATTGAACCAATAATTTTATCTGGGCCTGGTGCAACAGAAACTGAAGTGTTACCACATGGATGATATTTTTTTCATTTTTTTAAAGATCTTATTTATTTATTTGACAGAGAGAGAAAGAGGGATAGCAAGAAAGAGAGCACAAGCAGGGGGAGCTGCAGGCAGAGGGAGAGGGAAAAGCAGGATCCCCGCTGAGCAAGGAGCCTGGATGCAGGACTCCATCCTAGGACCCTGAGATCGTGACCTGAGCTAAAAGCAGATGCTTAGCTGACTGCCACCTAGGTGCCCCAATGATACTATTTTTATGATTTTTTTATTTATTAATATCTTTTATATTTATACTTTATTTGAAATGGAAAAAATAAAAGCAAAAGTGATTTGAATATCCATCACTTGGGAAATACTGAATAAATTTTGGTGAATCAATGTCTGGAGTCAATTTTTATATATTTATATATATTTATATTGAGAAAACATATTGTTAAGTTAAAAATGCAAAGTACAGACTATTTTCCTAAGTTAATAATGTTTCCTTGAGAAAACATGTGTAAGCTTGTATAAAAACTGTGAAAAACTTAGTTTCCAATTGTTACTCTGCCTATAGTAAGAAGTGGGATTTCAATAGAAGATAAAGAGTTCTTCTGTATTGTTGGCATTGGTAAAATATGAAAATATTGCTGGAAATAAATGCACAGATATATCAGTTTTAGAACATAAAAGAAAAATTGCAAAGAACTCCTTTGTTTTACTTGGCTTTGTAAAATTGTGTGATTTATCTTCATAAAATATTCCCAAGATTGTGAATGTTGAGTCAAAGAGGACACAAAATGTTTAATCTGGCCCAGTTATATTAAACATATCTCACCATTTTATAATATAATTGATATTATTAAAGATTTCCAAATTCATAAGCTCACCATTGCAATGTTGTTTTCTTTAAAAAGATGTTTCCTGGGACACTTGTGTGGCTCAGTTGGTTAAACATCTGACTCTTGATTTCCACTCAAGTCATAATCTCCGCGTCCTGAGATCAAGACACCATTTGGGCTCTGCGCTTAGGGTGGAGCCTGCTTAAGATTTTCTCTCTCCCTCTCCTCCTCCTGCCCGACCCCAACTTGCTCGCACGTGAGCTCTTCTCCCTCTTAAAAAAAAAAAAAAAAAAAATGTTTTCCAATCTCATAGGCAACATTTACTCCTCTTTGTCTTTTTTGTGTTTCATGTGCCTGCTTCTTCAAAGTACTCAATCCAAGAATACACACTGGATTATTAATGAGTCTTAAAGTATTTTATAAAATATTTGAGCTATTTCTTCTTTGTGATTACCTATCTTTGGTATGTCAAAATAATATGCATTCAAACTGTACTGATTTATTGGTAGGATAAGGTAAAGGGAGAGACTGAAATCTATATGCTAAATAATTTTAAATGATTTCTGAATATTGAAGATTGAATAGCATTAAGAAACTTTGAGACTTTTTCTAGGAAGATAGTAAACAAATGTTTTAAAATGTATTTTCTGCATTGGAGAGTAGTAAATAATTTCAAGCAAATTAATTTTATTTGAATTTTCATTCTTGAGATTTTGAACTCTTCCTGAAAGTTTATTGAACTCATATTATGTACAGAATATAATTTCACAGAAAGACTGCTTAAATAAGCTATAACTGGTCTCAGAATGAAATAAAGGAAGAGTTAAATATTTTAGTACTATTTAAGTTCAGTATAAAACTTGAAAATGCAAAGCTGAAAGCTGATGTTGTTATTTATTAGCAGATGTGTGATCCTGATAAATAGAGTTCAGTTATTCAATGGCATATAGCACCACTGAAATGAAGAGAGAAAAATAAAGAGCTCAGCCTGAAAGGAGTTTTTCCTCCAAAATGGGCTACTGTTGCCAATCGTTTTCTTTATTACTTTTGTTATTGAGAGAAAAGTCATTGAATATTTCATTTGCTTTCTTTTCAGTGGATGTTTTGATAGCCCGAGTGTCCCTTTATGGGAAACTCATTTCCTCAAAAAAACATTTTAAAGTAAATCTAAGGGTTTGAAGTCCCTGAGGGTCTTTTACTTTGTTCTCTAGTTTCTTAGTATTTTATGTGACATATGTAGTCCTAAAGGCATAATGCTATTTAAAACATGAACTTTCTGGAAAGTTCTTAGGAAATATTTTGATTTTGATTTTCTAAAATTTTATACAAAAGAAGTCCTTGCATCTTTGAAATAGTTTGTGAAAGCCAGAGGCAATATAATGCAATTTTAATGCCCTTATTTTCCCTTCTATATTCTTGCCCAGTTTGTGCCATTTTCTTATCTATTTGTATGCCAAGAGTAGTATATGATTATTTAGGTAGCTTTTAACTGTAAAAAAAAAAGTTACAGACTTGAAATACCTTTTTTTAATTAGACTTGCTTGGTTACCCTGGAAGATGACTGCTGCTGGGGTTAAATTTGTTAATTCTGGCATTTCCAGGTACAGTCGGGGAGCTGTTTTGTCTGTGTAAGCCCCAATGTCCTAGGGACTTCTTTCCTTCATTCCTAAGTGAAGCATAATTGAATCACTGTAGATACCACACGGCCACCTGACCAGACTGTATACTTCAGATGGTTACTCTAATATATAGTACATTTTCAAATATCAGCAGTTACCTTCTGAAATGAAATGATAGAAAGTTTAATTCAGTATACTTTTTATTGGTGTTTATCATACCAATAACAGAGTTGAAAACAAAATATTCCAAATCCTACCATTCTGTCCACTCAACTACAGTGACAGATTTGTTCCCTTCCCACTGCTGTCCATTTGCATTCATGAATTTTACATATTTGTCATCACAGTGTAGGCACAATTGGATTTCATTCAAAATTGAAGCAAACAAATTGGCCCTAAACATCTGTGTTCCCCTGACTCTGGGGTCTTAATATAGGCTGTAGGGAGTTCTCATCGACTCAGCTTCACCTAAGGCTAAAATATTTTACTGAAATATTGAATTATTAAAAAGTACTGCTTATCATTTCACATTCAGAGTTAGAAAATTCACAAAAAATATAAACCATTTCATGAAAACTCTGTTGTTTCTGTGGGCAGATGCAACATTTGTCTCAATCATGAAAATGAAAATACTGTATGTGTTCTTTGTATGTACATTTTAATCTTGTAATATGTTAACAATAAGGCTCTCTGGACAACTGTCAGATAAACAAAAGCTAATACATATATATTGGCTTCTGAAAATACCGTAATTTACGTGCATTATGGTGACCTAAGAATTTGAGGATGTAAGCAAAAATTCCTACTTATCATAGAGACCTGTCCCAGGAAATCTATAAAACATCAACCATATCTTTTCCTATTAATGAAAGGGGAGGCTAGCAGATATCGGCCTGAGTTAAGTACTAATTAAAGATTGTTCCTGTGGATAGATAATACTGACCTTCTAGAAGGTGAACATAGTTTTATCTAGACTACATAGCATCTCCACATTAATTGTTAGCAACTTGACTTAATTTGTAGTTTATGTGTTTTCAACGTTAGAAAAACTGTTTAAAATTAAGTAAGAATGTTAATACCCTGTGTCACTTTTCCATGTAATTCAACATGTAATATATTTTTTCTAGAAATATTTATTTATAATAGAGGTATTTGAAGCAAAACCTTCTGAGGAGCAACCAATTAGAGTGATATTTCTTCTTGAGACATGACTGAAGCAAAGACATATTTCAGCTTTCATTAGTACACTATTTAAGCAGATCAGCCACAACCACTTATGAAAAGATTATATTAGCATTAAGTGGAGAAGCAGCGCGGTGAATCAGGAGGCTCTGTGGTTTGTCTTGGTGCGTTAGCTTTCAGTTGCAGGAAACAGAAAGCTGCCTAGGCAATTAGTAGCAGAAAGAGATTTTATATGTAAGAACTTAGATGCTTAACCATCACCTGAAGGACCTCTAGGCTTAATACTCAGAGCCACTCTGCAGAAATAGTTTGCTAGGGAGCTTCTTTGTCTGTCTGACTTCAAGAAAATGCCACTGTGGCTGAGATCTAGGGACAGAAAGCTGCCAGTGCAGCAGCTTCCTCTCAAAAGCACACAGTGAGGAGACACAGAGCTCTGTTGAAAAAAAAAAAAAAATCTTGATAATACTGTGGTGCTTTACAGCAATGGCCAAAACGAAAGAACACTCTCCTATAGTTCTACCTTCTAGATCTCACACTATGTATTTAATTGGCAAATTTTTATGCATACTCAAAAACTTAAATGAAGGAGAATCTTGAGAAAATGTTTTAACTTTCCAGCCTCTGGAAACAATGTAAATGATGCTTGGTGCTAATCCACTCTGCTCAGCATACTTGGTGTACCTTTAATTCCTTTTGATATCTGAATGTATGTGTACCTATTAGGTAGGCTAATTATATGTCCCAGTTTACTTGGGGCAATCCTGACATTTGTCTGTCATCCCCCTTTCACTGTTAGTGAGTTCTGGTTTGGAAGATAAATTCCATATTCACTTTATGTATGTGTTTCATACCCTACAGGGTATACAGAAGAAAGATGAAAATGCCACTAACTGGTCCATGTCTTGTTATTCAGCACTTAAAATGAGGCTGTGAGGAATTATTAGCCTTTTTACCTTAGTGGATATAAGGCCTGAAGAATGTACTAACTAGCCTGCCATGGTCACACAGTGATAAAGCAGGGGTGAATTTAAATTTAAGTCTGTCTGACTTCCAACGACGTGATTTTTGATTAATCATGTAGCTTTTTTTTTTTTTTTTTTTTTAATATACAAGAGAAGGATGAGGTAAGAGAAAGGGGAAGGGGCAGAAGGAAAGGGAGAGAGAGAATCTTAAACAAGCTCCATGCCCAGGGCATAACCTAACCTGGGGCTCAGTCCCATGACCTGAGATCATGATCTGAACCAAAATTAAGAGTTGGACGCCTAACTGACTGAGCCACCCTGATATCCCTACTCATATAGCTCTCAGCTATAATCAGTTCTGTGCTAACTGTTGTTTCTGTCAAAATTATTATGGACTTTTAATCATTTTATTTTCCTTTATTTTGAATTAACCAAATCCAATGAATTGATTAATTCATTCCACAAATATTATCTGAGCACCTAATATGAAACAAATATTAACCTGTGCCCTAGGGATATAGTATTAGAACAAACAGGCAAGAATTCTTATGCTTGTAAAGCCTATAATAGAGAGAAGACATATATTTTTAAGAAAAAGGCTACATGTGTCAAGTGATAAAAAGGGTCGTAGAGGAAAATACATCAGATAGACATTATTGGGAAAGCTGGGGGAGGGGATTGCTATTTAAATGTGGATAGTCACTGATAAAATTTTATAAGATACACAAAATAGGTCAAATTATCATGAAGGTGTCTATATAAGAACATTTAAGGCTAAAAAATGGAAAATGTAAACAACTGTCAAAAGTGAGCTTGGAGGGATACTTGGGTGGCTCAGTTGGTTAAGTTTCTGTCTTGGGCTGAGGTCATGATCCCAGAGTCTTGAGACTGAGCCCCACATAGGGCTTCTTGCTCAGGAGGGAGTCTGCTTCCATCTCCCTCTGCCCCTGCTCTTGCTCTCTCTCTCTCTCTTTATCTCTCTAATTCAGTTGTGCGAGCATGTGTTTTCTCTCTAATAAACAAATAAAATCTTAAAAAAAAAAAAGTGAACTTGGAGAGTTTAAAAACAAAGAGACCAATTTAGGTGCCATGGATGAAAGAGGGGATGAGTAAGAGAGGAAGACAGAAGGGGGGTGTGTGTGTGTGTGTGTGTGTGTGTGTGTGTGTGTGTGTGTGTTGCCAAAAGAAAATGACGGCCCTGGGTAACCTAAGGCTTCAGCTTTGAAGTGAGATAGGAAGCTATTTAGCATACTCCTGTATTTCAACCAAGATATAGCCAATCTATCACCTCCTTAAAGAGTATTATTCAAAGATAAGCTTTAGAAAAGAAATGGGTAATTTTATGCATATTATCTAACTTGTTTAATCCTCATGCCCCTCACCAGTGAAGACAGAATAATAAAAACATGGCAAAAGTTCAATGCAATTATAAATATACTTGCTTAGCACACACTAAGTGCTCAATCAATGAAGTCCGTTGTTATTAGCTTAAATGAGGAACAATTTTAATCAAGTAAGCAGCATATATTTCTAATTGCATTCACTTTGCTGTTTATGAACCACATAATAGAATTGTTAAATCTTATGCAGGATTTAATCATGCATCCATATATGGACATTTCTAGCCTTAAACATTTTAACATGCACAATGGAATAACCCACTTGGTACCAAATATAATGGCTGGAGATGTTATTATAAGATTGAGAAGATGATTTATCTGCAAAATAAATTAGGAAATTATTGTTTGGGGTTAGAAAATGTATTCTAGACTTCAGATCAAACAGTAACTGTGTTGACTACCTGTGATGTCTGAAGCTCTGTGTCAGGTGCTGACACAGCAAAAATAACTGAGTATATATCAACAAATAATACAATTAATAATAATAATTTGTTAGTACTGCAGGTGATAAACTTGAAGTTCTCTTTGGGTACTTTGGGAGCAGAAGAAAACATTTCCTAGCTTTATCTGGAACTGAAGGCTTATGAGTAGAGGTTTTCTGAGGAGGTGGATCCCAACTAACTTCTTCCCCCTTCCTCCCTTCTCTCCCTCCTTCCCTTTCTCTCTTTCTTTTCTTTTCTTTTCTTTTCACATCCAAATACATAGATACCCATTTCCAAATTATAGCTGGGAAGTAAGAGAAAGAAAACAAACAAACAAACAAAAAAACAAAACTTAAGAGTGGGAGGAAAGGGAGAAATGCTAATTTCCATATACTTGCTTTTTAGAAAATGAAAAGAAGAGAAATATTTCTAAAGTAGAGTCTAGAAATACACAATTCAGTGATTTCTGAGAGTCTGTGGTAGGGTCTAGCCTCAGTGTGGTTTTTCAAGGATATCATGTGAGAGGAATGTCTTGGTTCCTTGTAAATGTGGTACTATTTACAGGAATTTAAGGTTATCTTTCTGAGCAACTTATGGAGGAAAGAATGGTGAAAGAAAAATGTATCTTTTTTTTCTTTTTTTTAATTAATTAATTTTTTAAAATAAACATGTAATGTATTTTTATCCGCAGGGGTACAGGTCTGTGAATCACCAGGTTTATACATTTCACGGCACTCATCATAGCACATACCCTCCCCAATGTCCATATCCCCACCACCCTCTCCTGTGCCCCCTCCCCCAGCAGCCCTCAGTCTGTTTTTTGAGACTGAGTCTTTTATGGTTTGTCTCCCTCCCAATCCCATCTTCTTTCATTTTTTCTTTTCCTACCCCCCAACCCACCCACATTGCATCTCCACTTCCTCATATCAGGGAGATCATGTGATAGTTGTCTTTCTCTGATTGACATATTTCGCTAAGCATAATACCTTCTAGTTCCATCCACGACGTCACAAATGGCAAGATTTCATTTCTTTTTATGGCTGCATAGTATTCCATTGTGTATATATACCACTTCTTTATCCATTCATCTGTTGATGGACATCTAGGTTCTTTCCATAGTTTGGCTATTGTGGACACTGCTGCTATAAACATTTGGGTGCACGTGCCCCTTCGGATCACTACGTTTGTATCTTTAGGGTAAATACCCAGTAGTGCAATTGCTGGGCGATAGGGTAGTTCTATTTTCAACATTTTGAGGAACCTCCATGCTGTTTTCCAGAGTGGTTGCACCAGCTTGCATTCCGACCAACAGTGTACGAGGGTTCCCTTATCTCCACATCCTCGCCAGCATCTGTCATTTCCTGACTTGTTAATTTTAGCCATTCTGACTGGTGTGAGGTGGTATCTCATTGTGGTTTTGATTTGTATTTACCTGATGCCAAGTGATGTGGAGCACTTTTTCATGTGTCTGTTGGCCATCTGAATGTCTTCTTTGCAGAAATGTCTGGTCATGTCCTCTGCCCATTTCTTGATTGGATTATTTGTTCTTTGGGTGTTGAGTTTGCTAAGTTCCTTATAGATTTTGGATACTAGCCCTTTATCTGATATGTCTTTTGCAAATATCTTCTCCCATTCTGTCAGTTGTCTTTTGTTTTTGTTAACGTTTCCTTTGCTGTGCAAAAGCTTTTGATCTTGATGAAATCCCAATAGTTCATTTTTGCCCTTGCTTCCCTTGTCTTTGCCGAAGTTCCTAGGAAGATGTTGCTGCGGCTGAGGTCAAAGAGGTTGCTGCCTGCGTTCTCCTCAAGGATTTTGATGGATTCCTTTCTCACATTGAGGTCCTTCATCCATTTTGAGTCTATTTTCGTGTGTGGTGTAAGGAAATAGTCCAATTTGATTTTTCTGCATGTAGCTGTCCAATTTTCCCAGCACCATTTGTTGAAGAAGCTGTCTTTTTTCCATTGGACATTCTTTCCTGCTTTGTCGAAGATTAGTTGACCATAGAATTGAGGGTCTATTTGTGGGCTCTCTATTCTGTTCCATTGATCTATGTGTCTGTTTTTGTGCCAGTACCATACTATCTTGATGATGACAGCTTTGTCATAGAGGTTAAAGTCTGGAATAGTGATGCCACCAACTCTGGCTTTGTTTTTCAGTATTCCTTTGGCTATTTGAGGTCTTTTCTGGTTCCATATAAATTTTAGGATTGCTTGTTCTATTTATTTGAAAAAAATGGATGAGATTTTGATAGGGATTGCATTAAATGTGTAGATTGCTTTAGGTAGCATAGACATTTTCACAATATTTGTTCTTCCAACCCATGAGCATGGACCATGAACATTTTTCCATTTCTTTGTGTCTTCCTCAATTTCTTTCATGAGTACTTTATAGTTTTCTGAGTATAGATTCTTTGCCTCTTTGGTTAGGTTTATTCCTAGGTATCTGATGGTTTTGGGTGCAATTGTAAATGGGATTGACTCCTTAATTTCTCTTTCTTCTGTCTTGTCAGTGTAAGGAAATGCAACTGATTTCTGTGCATTGCCTTTATATCCTGACACTTTACTGAATTCCTGTACAAGTTCTAGCAGTTTTGGAGTGGAGCCTTTTGGGTTTTCCACATATAGTATCATATCATCTGCAAAGAGTGATAGTTTGACTTCTTCTTTGCTGATTTGGATGCCTTTAATTTCTTTTTGTTGTCTGATTGCTGAGGCTAGGACTTCTAGTACTATGTTGAATAGCAGTGGTGATAATGGACATCCTTGCCGTGTTCCTGACCTTAGCAGAAAAGCTTTCAGTTTTTCTCCATTGAGAATAATATTTGCGGTGGGTTTTTCATAGATGACTTTGATAATATTGAGGTATGTGCCCTCTATCCCTACACTTTGAAGAGTTTTGATCAGGAAGGGATGCTGCACTTTGTCAAATGCTTTTTCAACATCTATTGAGAGTATCATATGGTTCTTGTTCTTTCTTTTATTAATGTATTGTATCACATTGATTGATTTGCAGATGTTGAACCAAACTTGCAGCCCTGGAATAAATCCCCCTTGGTCATGGTGAATAATCCTTTTAATGTACTGTTGGATCCTATTGGCCAGTATTTTGGTGAGAATTTCCACATCTGTGTTCATCAAGGATTTTGGTCTGTAGTTCTCTCTTTTGGTGGGATCCTTGTCTGGTTTTGGGATCAAGGTGATGTTTGCCTCATAAAATGAGTTGGAAGTTTTCCTTCCATTTCTATTTTTTGGAACAGTTTCAGGAGAATAGGAATTAATTCTTCTTTACATGTTTGGTAGAATTCCCCTGGGAAGCCGTCTGGCCCTGGACTTTTGTTTGTTTGGAGATTTTTGATGACTGTTTCAATCTCAATACTAGTTATGGATCTGTTAAGGTTTTCTATTTCTTCCTGGTTCAGTTGTGGTAGTTTATATGTCTCTAGGAATGCATCCATTTCTTCCAGATTGTCGAATTTGTTGGCGTAGAGTTGCTCATAGTATGTTCTTATAATTGTTTGTATTTCTTTGGTGTTAGTTGTGATCTCTTCTCTTTCATTCATGATTTTAATTATTTGGGTCCTTTCTCTCTCTCTCTCTCTCTCTCTCTTTTTTTTTTTTTTTGATGAGTCTGGCCAGGGGTTTATCAATCTTATTAATTCTTTCAAAGAAGCAGCTCCTAGTTTCATTGATTTGTTCTATTGTTTTTTTAGTTTCTGTGCCATTGATTTCTGCTCTGATCTTTATGATTTCTCTTCTCCTGCTGGGTTTAGGCTTTCTTTCTTGTTCTTTCTCCAGCTCCTTTAGGTGTAGGGTTAGGTTGTGTATTTGAGACCTTTCTTGTTTCTTGAGAAAGGCTTATACCACTATATATTTTCCTCTCAGGACTGCCTTTTTTGTGTCCCACAGATTTTGAACCATTGTGTTTTCATTATCATTTGTTTCCATGAATTTTTTCAATTCTTCTTTAATTTCCTGATTGACCCATTCATTCTTTAGAAGGATGCTGTTTAGTCTCCATGTATTTGGGTTCTTTCCAAATTTCCTCTTGTGATTGAGTTCTAGCTTCAGAGCATTGTGGTCTGAAAATATGCAGGGAATGATCCCAATCTTTTGAAAGCAGTTGAGATTGGATTTATGACCCAGGATGTGGTCTATTCTGGAGAATGTTCCATGTGCACTAGAGAAGAATGTATATTCTGTTGCTTTGGGATGGAATGTTCTGAATATATCTGTGATGTCCGTCTGGTCCAGTATGTTATTTAAGGCCTTTATTTCCTTGTTGATCTTTTGCTTAGATGATCTGTCCATTTCAGTGAGGGAAGTGTTAAAGTCCCTTATGATTATGGTATTACTGTCGATGTATTTCTTTAATTTTGTTATTAATTGGTTTATATAGTTGGCTGCTCCCATGTTAGGGGCATAGATATTTAAAATTGTTAGGTCTTCTTGTTGGACAGACCCTTTGAGTATGATATAATGTCCTTCTCATCTCTTATTATAGTCTTTGGCTTAAAATCTAATTGATCTGATATAAGGATTGCCACCCCAGCTTTCTTCTGATGCCCATTAGCATGGTACATTGTTTTCCACCCCCTCACTTTAAATCTGGAGGTGTCTTCGCATCTAAAATGAGTTTCTTGTAGGCAGCATATTGATGGGTTTTGTTTTTTTATCCATTCCGATTCCCTGTGTCTTTTGATTGGGGGCATTTAGCCCATTAACATTCAGGGTAACTATTGAGAGATATGAATTTAGTGCCATTGTATTGCCTGTAAGGTGACTGTTATTGTATATTTTTCTGTTCCTTTCTGATCTACTACTTTTAGGGTCTCTCTTTGCTTAGAGGACCCCTTTCAATATTTCCTGTAGAGCTGGTTTGGTGTTTGCAAATTCTTTCAGTTTTTGTTTGTCCTGGAAGATTTTGATCTCTCCTTCTATTTTCAATGATAGCCTAGCTGGATAGAGTATTCTTGGCTGCATGTTTTTCTCGTTTAGTGCTCTGAATATATCATGCCAGCTCTTTCTGGCCTGCCAGGTCTCTGTGGATAGGTCCACTGCCAATCTAATGGTTTTACCCTTATATGTTACAGACTTCTTCCCCCCCCCCCCCCCCCCAGGCTGCTTTCAGGATTTTCTCTTTGTCGCTAAGACTTGTAAATTTTACTATCAGGTGACGAGGTGTGGACCTATTTTTATTGATTTTGAGGGGCATTCTTTGCATCTCCTGGATTTTGATGTTTGTTCCCTTTGCCATATTAGGGAAATTCTCTCCAATAATTCTCTCCAATATACCTTCTGTTCCCCTCTCTCTTTCTTCTTCTTCTGGAATCCCAATTATTCTAATGTTGTGTCCTTTTATGGTGTTGCTTATCTCTTGAATTCTCTCCTTGTGGTCCAGTATTTGTTTGTCTCTCTTTTGCTCAGCTTCTTTATTCTCTGTCATTTGGTCTTCTATGTCACTAATTCTTTCTTCTGCCTCATTTATCTTAGCAGTAAGAGCTTCCATTTTTGATTGCATCTCATTAATAGCTTTTTTTATTTCAACTTGGTTAGATTTTAGTTCTTTTATTTCTCCAGAAAGGGCTTTTATCTCTCCAGAGAGGGTTTCTCTAATATCTTCTATGCCTTTTTCGAGCCTGGCTAGAACCTTGAGAATCGCCATTCTGAACTCTAGATCTGTCATATTACCAATATCTGTATTGATTAGGTCCCTAGCCTTCGGTACTGCCTCTTGTTCTTTTTTTTTGTGGTGAGTTTTTCTGCCTTGTCATTTTGTCCAGATAAGTTTTGCTTTCTCCTCCTCTGGAATTCTGCTTTCTCCTTGGTGAGTGAAGTTGGTCTTGGCTGGGTTTCTTGTTAATCTTCTGGGGGAGGGGCCTGTTGTATTGATTCTCAAGTGCTTTTCCCCAGGCTTAATTGCCCCGCCCTTACCAGGGGCTTGGCTAAGTAATCCTCTTGGGTTGGCTTTCTGGAGCTTTTGTTCCCTGAATGCTTTCAGTAGAGTTTCGGGTTTGGAAGACAGTGACTGAAATAAGAGAATATGGAGTCTAAGCCGAATATAAATGGAAGTAAGGACAGGAATGAAGATGGCGGCCTCCCAATCTCCAGCCCGGAGGAGCTGAGAGCTCGGGGTCCCACTCCTCTGTGCGCCCTCAGAGAAAAGTGCCCAACTGCCCCCATCTCCCTGGCCTCTGGTCACGCTTGGAGGAAAGCACTCAATGGCTCGCACTTGGAGAAAAACGCCCGGTTGCTTCCATCTCCGTGGCGTCCGGCCGCGCTCAGAGCTCACCCAGATTGCTACCAGTTCAAGGTAACCCCGAGCTGAGAGCTGAGAGCTCACTCTTGGCTTTGTCGCTGTAGCCGGCTTCCCCACTCTAATACCTGCGAGCTCTGCAACACTCAGACACCCCTGAACCTTCTGTGACCCCGGGGGACCTGGGGTTACGCTGACCCTGTGTGGGCTTCCTCCCGGTTTAGCCTCCGGAGTGATGTCCCTCCGTGGTGCAGACTTTTAAAAGTCCTGATTTTGTGCTCGGTTGCTCCACTGCTTGCTGGGAGCCGGCCCCACCCCTCGCGGTCTATCTTCCCGTCACTTTGGATTCACTTCTCTGCAGGTCCTACCTCTTCAGAAAGTGATCTATTTTCTGTTTCTGGAATTGTTGCTCTTCTTCTCTTCAATTTCCCGTTGGATTTGTAGGTGTTCACAATGGTTAGATAAGCTATCTAGCTGATCTCCTGCTACCTGATGTCATTTCAGCCTGCTACTTCTCTACTATCTTGACTCCTCCTCAAGAAAAATGTATCTTTTAATAGAACATGAAATACATGAGTTCTGGATATTGAGGATAATAGCCAACATTCTGGGAGACAAATTATGTTAAAGTCAAGCTTTGAGAAAAATAATAAATCCTAAGAAGCTGATTTAGATGTGCCTATGAGGAAGTTTTTCCAGAATATTAAAACAAATATAGATATTTCTTCTATCATATTTAGTGAATATATAGCAATTGCCAAGGAGCACTTCACAGAGTCATCAAAGAAACTCATATCATTTTTGTCTTTATGAAGCTCAGATTCTAGGGTGCTGGTAAGGATGTCCTACAAGTAGATATTAAAAGTAGCCTCCTAATGCCAGCATCAAATGACATGCATAAAATCAAAAGATACAAAGTAAAATGGACTCTAGTTTTTACTCATCCATAACCTTGAACTGTAGGATTAAAGGAAAGCTATTTCTGTGTGCTTCAGCTATTATATAGATAAAATGAAGGAAATATACAACTTCCAAATAATCTTTAGTTCATTTTGCCTTTTATATTTCTAATTGTCTGTGTATACAAAAATACACATGGTATTATGACTCCCTGTAAAAACTAATAATTATGTGAAAATAATTAAGTTGCTAGGATTTCTTTCACACATGCTATGTGCTAGACTCTGTAATATTTTATTAATTCATTCCAACAGTCTGATGAATTAAGTACCATTAGAGACTAAAAAAAAAAAAAGAGGTATATAAATTAAGTAATAAGTAAATGCCTCTGCTCTTGGGTCAGAGACAAGACAAGGGTGAAAAAGAAACATTCTATTTATACTAAAACTATCATGCTAGTTTGGATATCTTTACAAGTGTCTATGTATCTATATTTCTCATGTATATGATGGTTAGATTGGAAGTGCAGATGACCCTTGCCCCTAAGGTATCCACTATGCTAAGGAAGGAGGGAGGGAAGGATTGAGATATGATATATGATTTGTTAATATACATCTTCATTCAAGCTCCATGAAGAAGCATGCATAACACTATCTGACTAAGTGTGGGAGAGCTAGTGTCAACAGAGGGGTTGAATTTTGAGCTGGTTTGTACAATAATTAGAAGTTTACTTAAAGCAAATGAAACAAGCTAAGGAAGAATATTATAAATCTAGAGGACAGCTTATAAAAAGACAAGGACTGCAGGAATGAGCCAGACACATTTGGAGAAGAACAAGTAGCTAAGTATGTCTACATAACAAAGGATCCTTATGGGAGAATTCTAGGAGATTTGGTGATAAAGGTCAGCAGACATGATTATATAAAGCATGGCCTTCAATAGCCTTCTAAAGGATTTTGAGCAATGAAGTGACAAAATCAAGATTACATATTAATAAGAAAAATTATAAAGAAATAAATAATTTCAGGGATATATTGATTATAGAAACCACAGGATTGTTTGACTGATTCAATACAAAAGGGATAGGAGGTGAGGAAGAGAAAGGAGATAAAAGTTATTCCTAGAATTTTTAAATGTATTTTCTAGATAAAAATTAACTTACTAAGTTAATTTATTTTTAAATAAATCTCTCTGTCTTTATTTTAATCCCACATTTTGTTCAATTTCTAAAAGCTAATCTTTAAAAATATCCTTCAAGTTCAGAAAGTCTCTCTAATTTTATATGAGGAAGTTGGAAAAGTATCCATTCTTGGCCTGTGCATATCTCGGTTCAAACAAGAAAAGGTAAGTTATGGTTGAAATGATATCATAAAATACACAAATTATCACTAAGTGTTTGAAAGGGGCATGACTTTATTGATAAAAGTGAAAAAAAATCTACAGATAAAATAAAATTTAAGGTGAGGTATTTTAAATAGGATTTATAGCCATGCATTTAATGTGAACTGTCTTTTAAAAGGGCTTCTGAGAATCTAGGTGGAAATATAAGTGCTTAATCTATATTTCATCTCTCTGACCTTAAATTTACAGAAGAACCCTTAACATTCTAGCAACAATGTCTTTGAGTTTCTTATTCAGATAAATTTGAAGTCTTATATGGTTAACTCCCCATTACCCATGCTAGTGTAGGATTAAAGTTCATAATACAAATGATGCATGCACATACACATACATACCCATGCATGCATGAAAGTGCATGTGCGTGCACACACACACACACTACTCTATTCAGGAAGAATTTAACATCCATTCTTAATCTATTAGAGATTTCTTCAGAGAGTATATAAGCTACACTGTACAGCTTCCATTACTTTGAATTCCAGTTTTGGCACGTATTCAAGTTTCTTTAATGCATGCTTTAGTATATATGATTGAGTATAGTATACTGGTAACAAAGGGACTATGTGTCATATTTAACCTTTGATTTTATCTCTATAGCTAATAGACTAAATTAGTTGCTTTTCACCAAAACTGGTTTCCTAACTATACTACTGTAGAAGATATTGCAAGTGTAAAGTGTATCTTAAAGTATTTTAAAATACATTGAAAAATATAACTAACATATGAAACTGACAAATTAATGAACATTAGTTTTATTATTATTATTAAAATGAAGCTAGGAAAGAACAATTCAAGTTAAAGGAAAATATTAAGAAAATAGCACTGATCTAATATAAAGATATGGCTAAAATTTAGCAGTTATATACAGACTAAATTTAACCTGGTTTTTCATCTTTAAAATTAATATATTATTTATAAATTGAAAGCAATATTTTTTATAAACAATACCCAGATAAAAGAGGGGGGAAAAAACAATAGTCTTTCTGCAAAAATGGAATTAACGGTGGCAACTTTTTCCATTTGGCAGAAAGTTACACTAAAGAGAAGGTCAGTATCCAGTTTGATCAACACGGATGTCATGAACCAATTAGACATTAAACCCAAGAGTGTGGTTGGATTTAGAAATTTCCCTTTGGTTTCAAAATCTCTACTTTTTCTAAGTACACAGAAAAATGTGCATGACAAAACCTTTAAAGCACTTTAAACCTAATGGAGACAACACTTGTTAAATAGCATATCAATTTTATAGTCCAGATATACAACAACAAAAGGATCATTAATGTTTTATCATAACATCTACTCATATGAACCAATGAGCCAGAAGAAGCCCAAAGAAGTTTTTGGACTTGAATTGGTGCCAAAGAAAGCTTAGGGAAAGCAGTAGCTGAGTAATATCTTGAGGACATTTCAGAAAAAGGAAAAAAATGAGAGTGTAGTGAAGTCGGCAACAATGCTTAGAAGACTATTGCAATGATCCAGGATAAGGGGGAAAAGGAGCCAAAAATGTCAGTGGCAAGGACAATAGAGAGTAAAGAGGTAGGACTGATAGTACCTCGTGACCATTGGCTGTACGAGGGAAGAGGGAGGAAAAGATTAACTCCCAGATTCCTGATTTAGAACTGGATCAATGGTGGTTCATTTTCACTGACTTAATGAAAAAGAAGATAAAAAAAAAAGGTTTAGGTTAGTGATTGTTAACTGGGATGATTTGTCTCAGGGGATGTTTGGCAATATCTGGAGACGTTTTTGGTTGTCATAGCTAAGGAAGGGTGCTACTGACATCGTAATGAGGAGCCAAGGATGCTGCTAAATATCCTATAGTACACAGTGCACTCCTGTCTCCCAACCTCACAACAAGGAATTACCAGCTCAAAATATCCCCAAGAAGTTCAGAAATACTGGCATATTTAAATGATAAAAATCATTTAAGTTTTGGACATTGTGGCAGGCCGAATAATCATCCCATAAATATCCTAGATCTTAGTCCCTATACCTGTAAATAAGTTATTTTCCATGGCAAAAGGGACTTTGCAGATGTAAGTAAATTAAGGATCTTGAAATGAGGGCGTTTATATTGGACTACCTAGGTGAATCCAGTGTAATCGCAAGGACCCTTCTTTTCAAAGAAAAAAATATGACAATAGAAGCAGAGGTCAGGGAATGAGAGAGAGATTTAAAGATGTTATACTGCTGGATTTGAAGATAAAAGGAGGGGCCATAAGCAAAGAAATGTGGGGAGCTTCCAGAAACAGGAAAGAATGGGGAAAGAAGATTCTCCCCTAAAACCTCAAGAAACATGCAGGCACCTTGATTTTATACTCAGTAAGACCCATTTTAGCCTTCTTATATCTAGAATTGTAAGATTTAATAGAATATATGTATATACATATATATGTGTGTGTGTGTGTATAGTTTTAACCACTGTGTGTGACATTTTGTTAAACAGCAGTGAGAAACTAATATAGAAATGCTGAGTTTATATTGCACACTAAGTAGAGATATCTAGTGATGAAAAAGGGAAAACTTGACTAGCAGTATTGTTTAGAGGTCCCCAGTATATAGTGATGAATCTAAACACATCAGTAAGGTCTTCCCCATGAATAATGTGCAAGTTAAAAAGAAAATAGGATCAAGTGGAAGTCCTGGAAATATCCACAATGAATGTGAGGTAATAGAGGAGGATCTTGTGAAAAGGCCTAGAGAGAGGGAGATATGCTGATGAGAGGTTGGAGAGGGAGGTATTTTGGCAGCAAAGGAGGAGAGAAGTCCAAATATTAAGCAGTAACAAATAATAGCAAGTGTGCCTAAAAGTAAAATCAGGATTGAAAAGGGTTTGTTGAATTTAACAGGTAATCACTTGTGTCCTTATTCAAAGCAATTTCAGTGGCATTATCAAGGAGAGAGAATATGCAACAGTGGTTCAAAGGTGCACTAGTAGAGACAAAGACTGTTTCACCTTTAAGAAATATGAGAAAAGAAATACTCGATAGAGAGAAACATGGGGTTGCCTGTGTTCATGTGCCGTAAGTCTCTTTTTTTATGTTGAATTAGCCAGCATATAGTACATCATTAGTTATTGATGTAGTGTTCAACGGTTCATTAGTTGCATATAACACCCAGTGCTCATCACCACAGGTGCCCTCCTTAATACCCATCACCCGGTTAGCCCATCCCCCACCCCTGTCCTCCTCTCCCTCTGTAACCCTGTTTGGTTCCCGGAGTCCAGAGTCTCTCTGATCTCTTCCCATTCAGTTTTCCCTCCCTTCCCCTGTGGTCCTCTGTGATATTCCTTATGTTCCACATATGAGTGAAACCATACGATAATTGTCTTTCTCTGCGTGATTTATCTTATTTAGCATAATCCCCTCCAGTTCCATCCATGTTGATGCAGATGGTGGGTATTCATCCATTCTGATGGCTTCCTTGAGTTTTTGAGATAAGAGAACTTTGGACATGTTGAGGGTAAAGAGAGAGAAGTCGAAAAATATGAAAAATGAAAAAGGGGAAGGAACAAATAGTCCCATAAATGTGAGTGAAATTAAGTGGAAGGGCCACCTCTATGCTGAAATGTAAAGGAAAGGTGGAAACATGAGTATAAATTGAAACTGTTTAATAAATGGGTAGGGGACCAAGAAGTTCTGGAAATTTCTGACTGGATGTGGACATTTTCTTGTATACCTGGAGTCAGGTATTCTGAAATAAATTTATGCTAAGATGCGGGAAGTGGTAATGGGTGGCACCCCTGGAAGACAAGCTTCAGATTGGCTTTTCTAAAAATGAGCTTGTTAAGTAGTAATGCTTCAGAGTTTTAGAGAGCTAGCTTCATGAAAAGTCGTTTGGGTGAAAATATATGGTCATCTGTCCAAATGAGCTACATATAAACTGGTATCAGGAAGAAGCAGGTTTTTAGGTAAAACAAACTGGAAGAGACAGTTTTAAAAATATAGAGGATAATATAATGAGCTTCTATGGGAGTGTGAAGCTGGTTCAGTGGAAATAAAATAAGTGAGGAAGACCAGATTTAGTTATATGCTTTTGCAGTCTTATGTTAAAGTTTGTATAAAATTTTATTCATACAGGATTAGTTTATATTTTTCTTTTGCTTAGAGTTTAGGGTATGTATGAGTTTAATAAAGTCAAAATGACTTATATACCTTTATTGGTCACATGGTCACCCCTTAAAGAAAATGGCCCAAGGTCAGTTAGAGAATATTGAATCACATTTTCATTAAGCCTGCAACAATTAGAATTAATAGAATTTTCTGAACGAAATAAAGGTTATGCCAAGGTTTTGCTGACTGAGCTGCAACTTTATTGCCATGGATTAGACATAAAAATGACCTTAAGTAATTTTCCTGATAATTATGTGCTGGTACACAAGCTTTTAAATTACTTTACAGAAATACTTACCTAGATAACATGCTGATATCTTTAAAAAATGTTTATTATTTCAGTATTCTTTATCACTAAGAAAAATAAAAAGATTATGGCTAACATCAAACTAGAATATGCATCATATGTATACATATTTTTGATGCAACTCGTTAAAATCAAGAGAAGTATTTCTGCAATTTACTTCACAACAGTTGCCTAGCAACCTTCAGGAAATCAATAGCTTATTTTACAAAGTCTTTATAACTCCCTTTATATATTTTAAAATTTATTTAGCCAACCCTACTTTAGTTTGAGGTTGTCATTCATCATTTCAGGCTCTAACTAGATGCAATACTAAAATTTTGAGGGAGTGAGAAACAAATGAGTTTTTCTAATAAGCAAATAAAGCATCATTAAACCTAAAACCATAAATTAGCATATTTGAATTAAAATGAAATGTATTTCTAGACATAAGC
This sequence comes from Meles meles, assembly GCF_922984935.1. NCBI lineage: Eukaryota > Metazoa > Chordata > Mammalia > Carnivora > Mustelidae > Meles > Meles meles. The sequence continues at coordinate 32,985,899 of NC_060072.1, forward strand.
CAATGGGTGTAACTGGTTATCAAACTTGTCAGATGACTTAACAATTATATGCATTTAACAGGACTCTCATAACATGTGTTGATGAATAACTTTGTGGGATCATTTATGATGAAACGCTGGCAACTAGATGGACTTCATGTTCAAAAAAACACTATTTCCTCATTTACTCAGAAAAATATTATATAAACAGTGCATATTACATGCATCTAAAGTAGAAAGTAAATCACTAGAAATCTCACCATTTTTCCATATATCTTGGATACCTTTATAGGATCATCACCATCCATATTATTACCAAAATAGCTCACTTTTTAAAGAATGTTACTATGTATTAGGCTCTTTTGTAAACACTTTTTATATTGTCATTCATGAAATATGTATGAGTAACTATAATGCCAATTTCATAAATGGGTGTATTAAGATACAGAGAAGTTAAATAATGAAAATGTTACACATGGTAAAGCCAGGCTAAAAGGTGGGTCAGAATCCTCCTTTGGATTTAGCTCTTGCAGTTTTTTCTAGAAGTTTACTTCTTACAGTATATATTGTTAAAAACAATAGGTAATACATTTGTTGTTTATAGCATGCTATACACAGTTATAAATGCTTTGCATGTAGTGAGATTTTTCATCTTCACGAAAAATGTATGAGTAGCTTCTATAATATTTTACAGATAAGGAGACTATAGCACAGCTAGTGATTAAATGGAGTTACTCCAAATCATACACCCAATAGTGTGAAGGGTCAGAATTTGAATTAAACTCAATGGGGCTTCAGTATCTAAGGATACAGTTGAAATAGAGGATGATCCTGTTGGTCAGTGCTCCATAAATTTAATTTCTAATCTGGGAGACAGACAACTATAAACTAAATATACACATCCATGCATGTATGAGTATGTTCATATGTATATGTAATAGTATGAGATATTAAGAGATCGAGAATAACAAGCAAGTGGGGAAACTTCTTTAGAGGGCTCATGGAAATAGAATTCTCTCAAAATTGATGTTTCACATGAGATCTGAAATACAAGAAGCTAACTGGTGTTGAGTAGAGAGCATTCCCAGTAGAGATACCAGCCCGTACAGTGAAATATGTTAGTGTATTCTGAAAATTTTGAAAAGTACATGTTTCCCACTGAAACATGGATGTTCCCAGGGAACATCATTCAGCCATCTCTTTTTTGGCTGAACTGGTCTAATCAGACAAGACTTGACAAAATTCAAGATGTTTCGACCACAGTAATTTGATTCCACCACCTTGATTGTAGTGTTTTGAGTATATCATCTGTTCAGACCCTTTAATTCTATTCTAACACAGAAATAAACAAAAGTTATCAAATATTTAATTTATGAAGAAATAGCATGCAATTGGCAATTCAATGTACATTGCCATATGTGTCATTTAACTAAAATTTGTCTTACTGAGTGCTTTCCATGACTCCAGACATTGTTAGATGCATGGGCAGTATATCAATGAGTTAAATAGTAAGAAATTCCTGCCATTGGGGAGTTTATAATTTCTCAGAACATTTATATTTATTAATATATATGAGTATATATGAGTAATTTGTTAGAAATTACTCAGGCATGGGGTACCTGGGTGGCTCAGTGGCTTAAGTGTCCAGCTTTTGATTTCTGGGTGGCTCCATTGGTTGAGCACCCAACTCTGAGCTTTGGCTCAGGTCCTGGTCTTGTGATTCTAGGATCAAGCCCCACGTTAGGCTCTGTGCTCAGGATGGAGTCTGCTTTGGATACTCTTTCCCTTTCCCTTCTGCTCACTTTCTCTCTTTCTCTCAAATAAGTAAATAAAGTAAATAAATAAATAAATAAATAAATCTTTTATATATATAAAATGTATATATAGATAGAGAGAGAGAGAGAATAGGAAAAGAGAAAAGAGGAGAGGAAGAAGAGAAAGTAGAAGAAAAAAACCTCATTTTGTGGGAAAGGCTACAATTATTAAAATTTGATATAAGGAAAAAAAAGGAATGATCTGTCAAACTTTTTTTTTTTTTTTAAGATTTTATTTATTTATTTGACAGATAGAGATCACAAGTAGGGAGAGAGGCAGGCAGAGAGAGAGAGAGGAGGAAGCAGGCTCCCTGCCAAGCAGAGAGCCCGATGCGGGGCTCGATCCCAGGACCCTGGGATCATGACCTGAGCGAAAGGCAGAGGCTTTAACCCACTGAGCCACCCAGGCGCCCCTGTCAAACTTTTTTCTAATATTGACAGAGAAAAAAGTCAACACTAGTAAAAATAATTGTGGTAAACTAAAAATAAAAATGGGAAAAAATAGAAAACTGTGATTTATGGAAAATAAGTCAAGAAATTATATTCTCTTATTTGATATTCTCTGGAAGAATTGATTTTCACAAAATAAATCAATTTTGACCTAATGGTGATGTGATTAATTGCCTTTCATTTATTAAAATATACTCACATTATCCTTGAAGTTAAAATTACAGAAATAATGTTGTGGGCTTGATCTACTGTTTCTCATACCTTTTCTCCAGCATTTCTGTTCTGACCATATCACTTTGATGTCGTATCTAGATACCAGCTTTGGGGAATGTCTTCTTTGTAACCGTCTCCACACAGTATTTTAAAAGGTTTCCATGACACTTCAGTTTCCACATCCAGTGTATTTTTTCAGGTTAATGTATTTGTTTATGCATCCATGGTCCTACAGCTTAGGAAAAAAAGAAAAAAAAGCAATTTTAAGGTTTTCAAGTAAAGAAAATTTTCACAGCAGGTAAAATTTAATCATATAGTTTGTTAGAAAGTATTTTTTTTTAATTTGTCTCTGCTTAATTTTCTGAACTTTAAGTCAAAAGTTATTTAATTTGAAGACTATTTTTTTAAAAAACTTTTAAAATTTTTAACAGTCTTATACCTTATAACCTTTTTTATTTTTTTTATTTATTTTTATTTATTTATTTTTTTAAAAAGATTTTACTTATTTATTTGACAGACAGAGATCACAAGTAGGCAGAGAGGCGGGCAGAGAGAGGAAGGGAAGCAGGCTCCCCGCTGAGCAGAGAGCCCGATGTGGGGCTCCTGGGATCATGACCTGAGCTGACGGCAGAGGCTTTAACCCACTGAGCCACCCAGGCGCCCCTATTTTATTTTTTTAATTGAAGTATAGTTGACACACAATTTTACATTAGTTTCATAAAGTAAGTCTTTTTGTAAATTCACAAATGTTTGGAGAAATATGGTTTCATTTTTTTTTTCTTCAGCAACCAGTAGGAAGTTATTCTCTTACCAAGTTTCAGAAGTGCCCATGTAGAAATCAGTAGGAACACAGCTTTCCCCCACTAGATCCTATATCTATTACTATTAAGTATATGAAATAATGTATAAATATTTTACCACTTTTTATTTTATTTTATTTTATTTTATTTTATTTTATTTTATTTTATTTCTTTTCAGTGTTCCAAAATTCATTGTTTATGTACCACACCCAGTGCTCCAGGCAATACCCACCTTAATACCCACCACCAGGCTCACCCAACCTCCCACACCCCTCCCCTCCAAAACCCTCAGTTGGTTTCTCAGAGATGACTTGTTCTTTTCCACTTTAGGATACAGTGATAAACAGTGATACAACTATTGTACAATCTTAGAAAAAAGAAATGTAAAGAGTTCTCTAAAGTCAATGGTGGAAATTTTTTGTTGAATGTTAGAAACAATATGGAAGAAGAGAGCAAAGTACATAGACAAGCTCCAAACTGAAATTCAGTTATACAGATTTATACTATTCCAGAACTGTGTACTTCAGGTATGATCAAAATAGGAATATATATAACTCTGATTTAAAGAGATCAATCCCATGAACATTGCAATCTATTTCTTTAATTTCATTGTAGATAACATGGCATGTAACTTAAAGAAGGTATTTCTGACAGTTTTATATTATGCTTTCAGAAAAAAAAATACAGCCCTCTGAAAACTTTCTTTTTTTATAAAAGCAGTGTAAAGCTTCAGGTATTGCTGCTATCCACTGACACTTTCATAAAAGAAAGAGAAATTTGTTTCTGTGACAATGTCCCTACTACCTTTATGTTTTTGGTGTTAATTGTGAGTCTGAGTGGTGTTTTCAATTAACTTCATTTTTTTCTAGGCCAAAATACTATAATTCTATTCTATCAAGCTGAGATTTTAAGATAATTTTTCTTCTACTTTCTAACCTTTATGCTTTCAAATATTATCAAAATAAAGGTTTGTTTTATTTGATTGCTTGCAGGAAAAAGCCACACTGTTTCTGAAATCCTGAATAAACATTTAGAAACATATGGTAATTGAAAAAGTCATAATCTGGTACTATAGTAACAGCCTGTTTATACAAGAGGATTTTGTGATTTGAATATTGCTTGTCATCTAATCTGGCAAGAAGATGTAATATCAAATATGTGCTTTATTTAGAAGAGACACAGCCTGTGGTTATGTAAAATTACTCAACCTACATTGAACTATAGAGTAAGTTTGAGTTGAAATAAATATTTTGTGATATGACTTCTACTTGAGGTTATTGAAGTTATCTTTTCCTATTAATAATTTAAAAATTACAATGTATTATCCAACTCCTACTGCATCTATTTTAGGAAAATGGATTCATATTTAATACGTTTTACAATGCAGTCTTCCTGTCAATAAGTTGTGTTACTTTCTGGGCAAGTGTATAAATCATCATTTATAAATCAATTTATATTTTAATATGCCAGAGGGTAGCTATTGAAAGGAAAACTGTGATGAATCGATTTGTAAATTAAATGATCATTACCTAATTTATTCCTTTGGATCCAGATATAGAAATGTTTGTTAATCTTTCTGAGTTCAAAGCCCACTTTACATCTAGAATTTTTTGGAGGCTCACTTGAAAGAATTAAAAGACTAAAATGAGATCAAATAAGTTAACAATGATCAAAAAACAACCACATTAAAATTTTTAAAAGGTTGTATGGTGAATATAAAAGCAGAAACTGATAATATTGCAGTGTGAATATAATAGTTGGTTACCTGACCACAGCTATCACTCATTGATAAGGCAAAACATTTACAAGTTTCAGGAAGTAAGCATTTGTCTTTGCCTCCTTTTGATGCTATGCTAAGGCTTTTATTTCTTATTCATAGCAAGCTGTGCCCTGCTCAGAGTACATTGATTTGACTTTCCAAGTAAAGCTCTATTTAATGGACAATGTTCTAAATATATGTATCCTGTACTTAGTTATAGCAAAAATGTATTGCACATATCAGAGACAAAGCAATTTTTAGTTAGACCCTGTGCTCAAGCACACTAATTGACCACTAACCAAAATGTTTGCATAGGGATGTACTGCAATTAACAAACTCCTTTGGCTATAGAATAGTTTCTACTTCTCAGTCACTACCTAACTAAAACAAACTTTTAGAAACATAAAATAAATTTTATGTAAATAAACTATAAAGTATTATAGGAAAATAAATTAAGGGTCCAAGTAACTCCAAGTAACACCAAGAACATATACCAACATAATAAATTTTATAAAATTTTATTAAAATATGACTGAATAGATGAAACATTTTTGAGTAATTGTACATGTCTTCAAACCAATGATCAAACTTTGGTCACCTGTCATGGAGATATGGAGGTCTTCTCAATTATACATCCAGGCATATGATTATATCTGGCATATCTGAAATTAGGATTATTTGGATAAAAACATAATTCAGACCTTGTTCTAAAACTACATACTAGAAAATTTCTCCTCTGAGTCTAGGCTTGGTCATTTGATTGGTTTTGCCAATGAGACAATCACCAATAATGATGCTGGTAGAGGTTGAAAAGTGATTTTTGTAATGGGTCTTGCTTTCTTGCTGCATTTGGAAATCTGATACCATATGAACAGACCTGAGCCAGGTTGATGGAAAGTCCAAGTAAAGAAGGACCAAGGCACTGTGTTTGACAGTTGGCCAACTGCCAATCAGTGAGAGAGGCTCTTTTAGACTATCTAGATCCAGTCAAGCCACCAGTGAATGATAAACATCAACTAAGTCAGCTGCAACCCATAGAACTGTTGAAAATAATAAAGATTGGTTTTTTAACTAATACACTGGATTTGGGATTGAGAAAAACTGATAGATAATAACTAATAACTGATGGATAATAACTAATAACTAATATCAGTTACTAACTTATATCAGTTATTATACTGATAGTATAATTCTTAGATGTAATATATCCTGGCAATGTTACCTTAGACAAATTACTGACATCTTCTGACGCTTAATTTCCTGATCTATAAAATAAAAAGGCTAAAAATTGTCTTCAAACTTTTGTATCTGAATTAATTGCTATAAGATGGATAAAGTACTTAATACCATGTCAGCAAATAGTATGTGCTTTATATAATTCCATTACCTTTATTTTAAAAATCCTATAAATTGAATAACATGTCTTAAGAAAGAAAAGCAAAACAAGCTAAGGAAAATGTTTAAATGTTTTGGTATCCCCGGGGATTAATCAGAGATGCTTCAAGCTTATAAAAGGCCATAAATCTGAAACATGTTGGTGTAGACCCCCACCTTGGAAAAAAAAAAACTTATAAAACTAAAACTCTATATATTTATTATGCTATTAACATGAATTTTGTAGAAATGCTATGCCATTAACATAGCAGGTGTTTAAAATCAATGTCATGAAATTTTTCTTTATTATTGCAGCTTTTGAGCTGTTCTGGATATAAGTGTGTAGAAAATTTATTCAATTGCTTTCTTGTTAAGATAAACAAAATCCATTCAGTTTAATTATCTCATTGTCTAATCCAAAATGAACAAAGTAAAATTTCTTCAACTAGAAGTAGGGATTGATCAAAAGAAAACATAAATGTAATTTCCCAGTTAGACTTAGAAAAAATTCATGTGAGGTCATCTTTTGGTCAAAATTATGGAGAAAAAAATCATAAAAGGAGAAAAATCTGTATTTGACTATATAAAATCATAAAGTATCTGGTTGTTGTTTTTTTTTTTTTTAATTTAAAAGTGAAGCTCAGACTGGGAAACATAGTTTCAATAAATAAACAAATTTATTAACTGGCCAAATATTTATGACATGCTGACCATTTGTCCCTTATAATAATAGTAAAGAAGAACCCAGTGAAAAGTAAGACAAACAGGAGTTTATAGGGAAGCACTCACTCACTTCATTCATTCATTGTACACATTTATTTTGTCTATAAAATGTCAGACACTAATCTACTTTCTAGACATTTGATGGTAAAGAAAAAAAAACATGGTCACTGCTCTCAAGGAAATATGGGAGGAAAAGATCTATGTTAAATAATAAAACACACAAAAATAAATGTCACAGTCTTTCAAGTAGTATGAAAGGAAATAGAGATTATTAAATGGCCAATATAGAAAATAAAATGTGGTAACACAAGGACAACTTTTTGGGAACAGAGGAAAGGAACACTGAACATATTTTGGGGGATGGTGAATAAGAATTATGTTCAGAAAAAGGTCAATTTTTTTAAGCAGAAAATGAGGCAACCAGTAGAGTATGCCTGCAGGAAAACTCAGGTTAATGTTGAAAAACTAAAATTTGGCTAATACTGCTAGGTTGTTTCATTATGAACAGAGAGTTTACCATTATTCTAAGAAAATTTCCTTCAGCTTGTGTGAGCCTCTTGAATGGAAATTAGACCTGCCTATACTCTTAACTACCGTATTCTTGGACTGTGAGAAAGTCACGGTATTAATTCAGTAGTAGTTATTCTTGCTCTTAAGTCAACACAAACAAAAACTACTGTCATCAGGATCTATTACTCACAGAGTTATTGGCATCACTTCCCAGCCTAGAGAGCATTGCAGTAGTGCCATGTGCTGATAATTTACTCTCTCATGCTTGTAGTAAGAAGGGTAATTTTAAGAAAGATGTAGTAAGAAAGCCATTTTGGCTGTCTCAAAAGGCAGTATCTACACAGTTCTGACTGTATTTTTCAGTCTAGTTTTTCTACATTCTAATTGGTCCTCAATCTTTAGTGTGCATATGAATTGCATGGTATGCTTATTAAAAAAATATTTCTGAGCCCCAGAGTTTCACATTTTGTATGTCTAAGGTGTGTTCCAACAGTTTATATCCATAACAGGTACCCTGGTGATGCTAGTCCAAAGGTCACAGTTTGAGCACATGGTCCTAGTTAGTGAAAATTCCTCTCAGACACTCCCAAAGGTTGAAATGTTGTGTTTTGATTAAAGACTGTTGATTTTTTTATCTGCATTATAGGGAATATTTCAATAAAAATTAGGATGACATACAAGGTAATGCTACCTGACACAAACTTAAACCAGAAGTGAGTATAAACATAATATTTGTCTGAAAGGCCATAGTGATTTGACTATATAGAGCTAAAGATGGCATAAAGCTTAGGGTGGGAGAGGAAACCTGGATAGGGAATGAATTAATGTTGGCATCCACTGTTAAAACATATTTTTAAATAATTTCAAATAGGTGCCTCTCAAAGGCAATCATTAAGTTACTATCACTTATAATAGCTATAGACAAAGGGACATAGAGCTTAAATATATGATTTGACTATTGAGTTTATATAAGTGTATAGTTTCTTTGGGTTTAAGTTATAACAAATTTGCAAAACAGACTTGAGCAATTGATTGATGTACTTTAGTACTTTAATTTTAATTTTTCACTTCCAGCTGTTTTAATTTTTCACTTTCAGCTGCTTATTTTTTAAGTTGCAGATACAGTAACGTTTACATATGGACTGTTTCAGGTTAAATCAATAGTAATAAAGTCAATGCCTTTTTTTTTTGAAACCATTATGAACTTTTTAATCAGTTTTTGAACTCTTGCATAATCCACCTCTAGTATTTACCAGTCATCAATATGTTCAATTGATTGTAGTACACAAATTATGTTATACTCTAAATTCTGGCTGACTTCCATAGATGTAGTCTAGTTTTATATGAACTTATTTTGATGTTCAAACCATATTTATTCCAGCTAAATTGCATTTTATAATGTTCCAATTGGAGACTTTTTGGACGTATTTTTTTCTCATACTATATTGGTTTGTCTCCCTATTGAAAACAATATGAAGGATTGGAGAAGCTTAGTATATTTTATTTTCAAATATCTTATATAAGTTTTTTCTTATATTTGTGCTTCTTTAATTTATACTTTTAATAGAATTATGGATAACTTCAATGAAAAATGTCTTAGAAATCAAGTTCATGGCAGCCTTTGTGTATCAATATGGAAATTTTAGCTTGAGTCTTTATGGGGAAGATAGATGGAGTAAAAATATGACTACTTAAATATTTTATAGATGCCTCTCCCTACCCTAGTCTACTTCTAAGTAGATTTATTATTTAGCTATTGCTGCCTCACAAATTACCTTAAAGTTTAGTGGCCTAAAAAGACATAAACGTTTCTCATTTCACAGTTTCTCAGGGTCATGCATTCAAGAATAGTTTAGCTAGGTAGTTCTAGAAAAGAATTTCTCATAAGAGTTCAGTCAAGATATTGACTATCGCTGGAGTCATATGAAAGCTTAACCTGGACTGGTATGTCTGCTTCCAACATGGTTCACTTACTTGTCTGTGAAGTTAATGCTAACTGTTGAATGGAAACCTCAATTTCTCCCTGTATTGACATTTCCTTAGGGCAGCTGGCTTTCCTCAGAGCAAGTAGTCTGACAGAAGCCACAGAAGAAGCCACAGTGACTTTAAAGCACCACATTCTATTTTTTTCTAGAATATCCAGTTAGTTGCACAGGTCACTTCTATTTAGTGTGAGAGAAGACTACATAGGAAATGAGTAACAGGGCCAAAAAAGGTGGAAGACCATTCGGGGAGAGTAGTTACCATAGATTATAAGCAAAGCTCTAGACAGTTATCTTGTTTATCCTAATTTGGTGGGCAATGGCTAGGATATTACAAACTCATGTAATCCCATGATTTTAATTGTTTCTGTTTAGAATGGAGATAGCTTTTTATGCTTACCTTTTTCTTTCCCCACAACAGTGTATCCAATAACTATTGGATTATGGTTTTAGATGTGAATATTATTATACACAACTAAAATTTACTTATTTCATGTCCTTTTCCTCTTCAGCCTTTTTTTTTTATCGGTCAGGCAATATTTTGTTAGGTCAATATATTACTTTGTGTCACATGTTAGTAAATCCTAACACACACAAACACACAGCCTTTTGGAAGAAATAATTTTTATTGTCGCTATTTCAGATTTATGAAAGAAGGAGAAGGGAGCCATCTGAGGATCTATAGGGATTCAGTGAGCCATAAATATCACCACAGTGATGTTGATTCAGGTCAATTGGTTGGGTATATAGGAGCCATAAAATTCATGGGGAACTCCAGGTTTCCATATTTCCCATCAGAAAGTATTCCTTCCTCTTGGGGCTAATAATTACATTGCTTTTTCTAAGTAAATTCTATCTACAACTATGGATTCAACTATCTTCTGTCTGCTATATTGATTCACAATCTGCATTTGTTGGCCAGGTCTGTCTCTTAAGCTTCCAATCCAATTTTTACCTGCTAATTGGATAACATGATGTACTGAAAATAGAAGGCAATTTGAAGCTAGACAGACATGCATTTAAGTACTGGCTTTGTAACTGTATTAGCTTTGTGGCATTAGGCATATTACCTAATAATTCTGTGTCTCACCTTCCTATTCATATAATGATAATCATATTCTTTTCCCAGAAAGTCTTTTATGAAGATTACAGATGATAATGTATGGCAATAGTTATCGAAGAGGGATGTTTTTTCACCTAGGAGACATCTGCAGTGCCTAGAAATGTCTTTGTTATTGTTGTTTTTGTTGTCCCAATGGAGGGATGGTACTAGTTTCTGGTGCTTAGAGGTTAGGGATATTACTAAATATCCTCTAATGCACAAGATCACTTTCCACAATGTGACGGTTAATATTATGTGTCATCTTGACTGATCCATGGGGTGCCTAGATATTTAATAAAACTTTATGTGAGGTATTTCTGCAAGGGTGTTTGGAGTTAGATTAACATTTAAATTGGTAGACTTAGTAAAGCAGATCACCCTTCTTAATGTGGGTAGACTTCATCCAATCAGGAGACGGCCTGAATAGATCAGAAAAACTTCTTGAGTAGAATTCTTTCTGCTGGACTGCCTTCAAACTGGAGCTCCACCTTTTTCCTGCCTTTGGACTCAAGCTAAAACATTGGTTCTTCCTGGGTATCATCATGTATTTTTATTCTAATAAACTTTTATGTTACAGAATGGGGGGGAAATAATGGTTTTAGAATATACAAAAATATAAATAAAATGAAATAATGAGGTAATTTATAAATTTTTCTCCACTTTGAGTGTCCATTCTCTAAAATCGGTATGAAATGTTTTATCAATAAAGGAAAATATTTAAGAACCTAGTATAGCTTCTGGTGATCTCAGATTTCATAACTCTTTACCCAGTCCACAGAAGATATATTTAAGGTCATTGGGCACAATTGGGAGTTCCAGTACCTCCATGTCAATGCCATGATGAGGTCCCCTGGACTATGGAGACTGGTGTCCAGCCCTTGCATTTCTCACAACAATTCATGCAGCCATTCTCTTCCTAGACCTCTGGCATCTCAAGCATAATGTATTTCAGAAATTTCAGATTTCCTCCTGGAATTTCCAATTCCTCTTTTCTCCCTAATTCTGAAAAACCAAAAACGTCCTGGCTATCTAAACAGTACCTTTGCCAGTCCCCTAATCATACCATCTCATATGCTTCCTCACCTCATACTAAAATTAAGACTGTCTTAAGATGAGTTTTTCAAAAACAAAGGTTTTGATCCTCCAATACTTACCTTTAACTATTATACATATTTATATAAATACTTCCAAGAATATCAGTGTCAAGAATAAAGCAGTTATTTACCTGTATTCCCCATATTAAGGTCAGTAGAAATGCAAGAATCTGGTTAGAAATGATCCATGTCCTCACTGGGCATGCAAAATGAAAATCAAGCACCATTATTACATTTATTTTTTTCACTCTATTTCCTATTTTTTAATTAACAAAATATTTTATTACTAATCTCCTGATAATTATTTTCAATATACTGTGTATCATTTTCTATTAAAGAAACATTTATTTTCATAACTATGTTAACAAATGTTAAGAAGGCCTTAACTGGGGGCACCTGGGTGGCTCAGTGGATTAAGCCGCTGCCTTCGGCTCAGGTCATGATCTCAGGGTCCTGGGATCGAGCCCCACATCGGGCTCTCTGCTCCGCAGGGAGCCTGCTTCCTCCTCTCTCTCTGCCTGCTTCTCTGCCTCCTTGTGATCTCTGCCTGTTAAATAAATAAAATCTTAAAAAAAAAAAAAAAGAAGGCCTTAACTGTTGATTCTCTTCTATCCTGTATTTACTGTCTTTGAGTTTTTCATTTCAACTTTACTTGCAAGAAAGAGCACATGGATGGTCTATTTTCTATAAATTTGTCTGTAAATGGCAGCTCTACTGAGTAGAAAATTATTGAATTACAATCTTTTCTTCGGGTAACTTTCTAGAAATCGTCCTATTGGCCTCAGCTAGATTTTTACTTTCCTCTGGGTAACCTGTTTTTCACTGGCTATTTAAAGGAGGTTTTTTTCGTTTATTTACAATCTTTAGTATACATGTTTCATCACTTCTTTTATTCATGTTTCATCACTTCTTAATTTTAATATACAATGAATCCTCTTAACTAAGACTCTTTTTGTTGAGTACTTGTTCTATTATCATATCTTATAAAATATTATTTTTTTCTTCCAAATTATGTGTTAAGAGCCCATCTATGAAGAGGTCACTATGCTTCCACTAAGGATCCTTGTTTTAACAGGAACACATGACACTTCCAAAGTTTCGGTCTAAGTTCCATGTCCTTTAGGAATTTGAGAATTCATATTAGATATATAGTGCATATTATAACATTGGTATCTGTTGTAGTATCCAGCTACATGTTCTCTTCTTTCTTTGTGCAACAGTGTCTTCACTGAAAGGCAGCATAGGGAGTCTAAAAGCGTAAGTTCTTAACATGATGAATAAATTAAGGATCTGCAGCAGGGAGTATATGTTGCCATTGTAATGGGATTATGTATGCTTAATACAGATGGTCCTTTTAATGTAGTCATAGAATATTTGCATTTTGTGTGCATTGTACTCGTTTTTTAGGGTTCAAATATTTACTTGCAGTTAATACATTAAATAAATTATATTTTTATTAGAAGTATGACTTCATAGGTTTTTCACCAAAGAAAAATCCTAAAAAAAAGATACAGAAAACACTAAAAAACACCCACTCAATACAAATATCTAAAATAATTTTATATGCATTTTGTTAACATGTGTAATATGATTATATTTTACACCTTTCTTTTGAATCCAAACTTTGATTTAAATGAATGTTTAAAGGAATGCAATTGCTAATGAAACCAATTTTTCTCAAGGATAGAGGAAAAAAATGTAATAATCCCAAACATAAATTCACAAAGGAATAATTTATATATGTATTTGCATTTTGGGTCGCTTATTAGTGATTTTAGTGGAACACTTCAAAAGGATTAATTGCTTTGGTTTGCACAAGCTTTTTATTTATCATCATTAAAAGGTCTGTTGAAGGAGGATTTTTATGATATAATGTATCACTTACTGAAATTTTCTTCTTGGCAAGACAACAAAAAAGTATCTTAGATGTTATCCTGTCTAATTACACATGTCTTGAATCTAACAATTATTTCCAATTTCTTGGTCCTAAGACATGAGGATGAAGAAGTTGAGTAAATCCCATACCTATATATAGGGTATATGTGACCTATACCCACAGAAAATGAACAAAGGATTTCAAAAATTTCAGTATATAATATGTTGATGCATATGATGAAAATAAGACATGAGACTGCATTACCCTTTCTGAAGGAAGATTTTGATGAATTGTGAACAAATATAGTCCCTTTGTCTAAATTACTTCATAATTAAAAATCATAAAATAATAATTATGTTGCATGGAAATTAATATTGGTTAAACTTTCACAATGTTGCATGTTGCTTTTATTGAGTTAAAATAGGTCATCCCATTTTATGCATAAAGTACATGAGTCATTGAAAATGATATTAGTTTAAATAAACATGTTAAAGATGTTTCCAAGACAACATAATTACTATAATATAAATAATTAGACTGAAAATATATTTTCTTGAACTTATGTATTCAAAAAGTTCCTCATTTGGTGTTTACTTTATCTTCACAAATGTCTTTCTAATTCAGTGTGAACATATCATATTAAGAGTTTATTCTGCATATATCTTTTATTTATTTATTTATTTTGAGAGAGAGAGAAAAGGTATGCAGTGAGGGAGGGGCAGAGGGAGAGAATCTCCTGCAGACTCTTTCCTGAGCACAGAGCCTGAGTGGGGCTCCATCTCAGGTCCCTGAGATCATTACCTGAGCCAAAACCAAGAGTCTAACACTCAACCAACTGAACCACCCCGGTGCCCCTATTCCTCATAAATCTTTTTTGAGTTACTTTTTCAGTATGAGAAATTATTTGAATGGTCATATTTCAGGCTAGGAATCAGGGAGGCCTAGCTTATGTTATTTCTAAACATAAAGCAGAATAGAGAGCTGTATGAGTAGAGCAAGAAAAATATTTGAGATTTTAAAATTAATACTAAAACCTGGGCAGAATAAGTAGAAGTGGAAAATAAATGGGAATTATAATTACATCTATTGTAAATCAGAATCCATTGAACTTTAAATTTGTAAGACTGATTCATGAAGGCAAAATAGACAGCATCAGAAGACGTGGGTACTCGCTGAGCCCTGCCATTTATTTGTTCTAGAATCATTAGCAGATCATTCTCAGCCATTTTAAAGGAAATAATAAAATCTAGTTCACACAAATATGGTAAGGGTTAAATGAGGTAACATATATTTAATAAAATGGTCATCTAGTTTATTATAGATACTCAGTGACTGCTAAGAGAATTTGAGAATTGAAAACCACCACTTGAAGTTGAAGGAGAGAAACTAGAATTCTTTGGAGAGTGGTACAAGAAGTCCAAAAAATATATTACGAGAAATAACTTCAGAACAGTGCAAGTGACTGTCTCTTCACGGCATGGGCTGCATTTTGAATAGTGAAGCCATCACTGGAAAGTTGGTTGCAAAAATGTGTGACATTAGACTGTAAAATCCTCAAGGTCCCCTGCAGTCCTGAGAGTAGATGGTTTATAGAAATGTTGGTCTGACTAATTTTCAGATAAACATTTCATTCTACCAGAGAGGTGCAATAGAGCACAATGTTTAAACACTGGGACTCTGGAATACAAACTGGCTATGTTCACATTCTGATAGAGTCCCTTCATGATTGTATGGATTTATATTAATAATAATGCATTATATTAACAATAAATGAGTTTGTATTCAATTGTATGAAAAATCTATGACCCATCCAAGGTTTAGCTTTCTTATTCAATAGATGGTGATAATAATCACTATTTCAAATGGCCAGTGTGAAGATAAAATGAAATAGTGTATGTTAAAGGCTTAACAGAGTGCCTAGAATGTAGTAAATGATCTCCATATTTATCAGTGTTTTATCATTATTAATCTATCAACTTGGTGGAACTAGTAGGCCAAAAGCTAACTCCATCTAAACCCCTATGTTAGAAACATAAGAGAAATCAATGCATAGAAATATATGACTATGTGAACAATAAGACAAGATCAATACGTTGTTTGTAAAAAATTAATATGTAAAATGTCATTCATATTAAACACCAAATAGTTGTCCAGGGACAGATAGCCTTTGTGATGCAGCCTTATCAGAATCATGCTCAATGTCTAATCCATCCATTATCAAATCCATACCATTGCCTAAATTTACAAATATTTAAATACCTGTTGTATTAATGTTACATCTACAACTTAGTAAGGAGTTGTAAGACTGAATCTACAGGTTGTCCAATAAATCTGCAATCATTACTGCTAGTTATTGCAGCTCCATTTTCCTAAATATAGTTGGTAGCTTCTTTTTTCTCTTAGGCTCATCTAAAATATGGGAATTTTGGTCACTTATTCTAATTGATTAAAAAATACCTTATTTCTAGATAAGAACCCACAAAAATAACTCTGGTATCTTGACTGACATTATTTTTAAAAAGAAGATCAAGTATTAAGAAAATTAATTTGAATTTCCTATTCACCAATGAGATGATCCCATAGGATCAGATAATCCATTAATCAATCTGTAAACCCAGTTGTTCAAGTTCCTTTAACTAGAATGCCCATGTACTATAAATTTCAAGTTTATCAGAAAATGTGTTCTTTCTCCTAATTTTAAAGTTTTGAGCTATACCAAAAGCAGTAAGAATAAAACTCATAATAAAATATTAAATCCTCAATTTTAGAAATAATGAAAATAAAAAATGAAATTAGGTGAATAAAAAAGTATTTCCCCTGTTGTGCTACCTAAAGGGAGAAAGCTTAAACTAACAGATGAAAAACCCCTTCTGTCCTAAATTCTACAAATCCATAACTGAATGAGTAAAAGTCTGAAAGAAAAGAGTCTTTACTGCAAAATCTTAACACTCCAGAATTTTGAGAGTTGTATTTTAAACCTGCAGTTGGTTGTCTTCATTGTCTTGACTGTGAATGAAGGAAAGGGCAATCAGTAAATAGTGTATCCTTTTACCAAGTATGGCATTAATGACCACAGGCGATACCTAGCATCACACCGGGAAGCAAATTGGTAGTCATTGGAGACTGCTGTGCTTTGGTGTGATATTCCCTAAGGCTAAAACCAATCAGCAGCCAGGCTATTCTGTACCCCATGAAGCCTCGGAATGGTTTCCAGGGGTAACCTCTTTGAGAACACATTTGAATAATCTAATTTGGAGTTTTAAAAGCGGGGAAAATGATGGGAAGATCACATGCTAACTGGCACAATTCCTTAAGCTGCAATAGAAGGGCTCTTATATCTGTAATAGTTTATGATGCACTTTTTAAAATAAAACCAATGTTGCATAAGTATTTGATGGAATACAAATACAAAATTCATTTCCAGTGCTCTGCTCTTTTCTCTAAAGAAGAGTTTACTTCTTTCTTGAATATTTTTTAAGGTCACCTTTTCTTTTGAAATATGGAGGGGGCTATTTTTGTTGATCATTATTAAACAGATTTCAGAAATTAAAAGACTGACAACTTTATAAATTTTCATGTATTATGTATACGAGTTGACTGTTTCTATTTCTGTAAGAAATATTTATAGAATACATATTAGGTACTACTTATTATGCCTAAAGGTCTTATCCCTCATAGAGTGCATATTTTTTTCAAAAGAATTGAAAAGGAAGCTATGTTGAAACCTTTAACAAAGCAGTATTTCTTCTTTCAGAGAATACCTAGAGACAGTGTTCTTGAAAGGGGAAAAATAAGCCAAATGTTTATGTTGTGTGAACCTGTTTGGACTATTAAATTGCCTATTGAAAGATGACTACTTTTTTGAATTAATATAAGTCCAAATAAATGCTTTGGAAGGAAGACTACCACATAAATTTAAATATTTAACCTTCTAGAAAAGTAGAATTTAGAGAACTAAAGCGTACAACAAATAAGGTATCCTTTAGTTCACTGAGCACCTGAGTCAGTGTTCCTTTGAGCTTCATACTATTCATCCCTAGAAAATATAATTATTTATTCCTAAGAAATATATATCTTTGGTTCATCATTAATGAATAGGAACTTGGCTGATGAAACATTTACTAGAGCAGAGGTGGGACTACAACAGTAGTCTGTTCAGATCCTGAGATTTATGAGGGGCTATCAAAATAAGACAATACGGAGAAGTCTAGATTATTAAGTAAAAGTGAGTGTTGGCTAGTAATACTAGGAATTGAAAGAGTAAAGATTTTAAGACAGGTCTCTAGTCATATAAATAATAGATCAAGCACAGTAGTGACCAATTCTAAAGGAAAGGATTATTTCAATTAGGCAGCTATGAAACTCAATAAATATTAAAAAAACAGTGCTAGCTCTACATTGTGTATTGTGTACAAAAAGAAAAACTAAAACAAATATATATGGCCTTTAGTTTAGAAGAATCTTCCATAGAAGCATACAAAAAGAACCAAGTTACTGGCCCTAGGAGGCAAGATAGAGGAATGATTGTGGACCCTTAAACAAATGTTGTGAATTAGGACTGAGGTGTCATTTAAGAGAAAATTGGCAGTGCAGCTGATTTGATCCCAAAGTAGTAAATCATGTCCTGAAATCTTTTCTTAAGGAAAAAAACGATTTTTACTAGATATTGGAGCAGGTCTGAGTGTATGGAATTGTGGATTAAACAGGCAAGGGACTAGTTCCCAACGAGCATATTTATATTACCTGCAGTGTCCTGGAGGCAAAGAGAAAGTCGACTGTTCACACTGGTGCTCCTTCATTCTCCAGTAATGGTGTCGTCTTCAAGTACAGCAAATTGCTTTCTATCCAAAAATTAAAAATGGCACTTATCGCCAAGGTAGACTGTACGTAAACTTCATCAAGAGCATAATCCAAATTTGAGAAAGGTATTCTATGGAGCCAAGTGCAAGTTGGTATATTTAATGCACTTGCCCCTTTGAATCATGATGAAGGCTAGATAACCAAAGGAGGAGGAGAAGGAAAACAATTTGTTTGCTACCCTAACACCTCTCTCTTTGTCTCTATCAAACTGGAGGAGAGTTTTATGTCTTTTACTTTGAACTTCCTTTTAGTATTAATTAAGGTTGCACACATTGCTTTGATGTGATAGCTTCCATTATCAACTGTCAAAAGCTGATTACCAGAATCATAAGTTAATAATGAGTTAAATGAGTAGTGAAAACGAAACTAAATACATGAATAAATAGTCTGAAGCATGTGCCAAAGTCTTAAATCATTGGGAGTATTTCAGAGACCAGGAGTGGGTAATGTATGATTATATTTCTCTAATAATGACAAACTTATAATTCCAACATAATACTTGTGTTTTGTTTCATTTTTATGTGAATTTAAATTATTAGTGAAATTCATTTTCTAACAGTCATTAACAAAATGAAAAATATTTAATACCAACAGAATGTACCATAACATCATTTTATTTCCAGCATACTTTCTATGCCAGTGAGAAATTATATTTTAATACTTTGTATTCTTATACTGAGAAACAAATAGAAGATATGTTTAAATCTATCTACCAAACATTTATATTTCCTAGAAAGGCAAAATTACATATAATATTACACTATGAAATGCTTAAAAGATATAAAATTTCTTATTTTTGAGAAACAGCTTGAGATTGCAAGTACAATAAAGCCACCTCTGTTTTAAATTAATGGTCATTCTGTTGGCCATGGATTCTTTACTGTAACATACAGTAAAAAATTGCCTCATACACAGTGATAATCTTGCTTTACTTTTGATCGTATAAAAAGATACAAATTAATTATTCTATTTGCAAATGTTTCAAATGAATTTCTTCAGTATTATTTCCCTAAAAATGAGTTAATATTTTATAGAAAATAAAACTATATCATACAGGGCCATGTTATCCTTATTAACTTTAATGAGGTTTAATTTATATGTGCTCAGATATCACATTTTAAATAAACATTGTGATGAGGTTTAACCAGTTTATGAACCAGGGCAACCACCATGGTCTAGTTATAAAACTTTTCATCCACGGAAAAGTTTCCTTATATCCCCTTACAGACAATCACTACTTCCTCTCCTGCTTTGGGACCAAGGAAGTATCTATTTACATTCATCCTAGATTATATTTGTCTTTTCTAAAATGTTCTATAAACTGGAATCCTTTAGTAGGTTCAGCTGTATGTTTTTTTACAAGTGGATATCTAATGGCTCCAATGCTATTTGTTAAAAAGATTATTCTATTCCTCATTGAATTATCGTGGCACCCTCATAAAAAAAGCCAATTGATTGTAACTTTAAGGGTTTATACTTGGAATTTCAAATATATTTCATTGATCCATATGTCTATCCCAATGCAAGCACCTCATCATCCTGATAATTGCATTTCTCTAGTTAGTTTTGAAATCACATAACGCTGAGTCTTCCAACATTGTTATTCTTTCTCAAGACTGTTTTGCCTGATCTGGATCTCTAGTATTTCTATGTGAATTTTAGGATCTGCTTGTCATTTTTTGGGGGGGGGGGAGCTGGCTAGAGAATTTGACAGGAATTTCTTTAAATCTTCAGATCAATTTGGAGAATATTATCTTTACAATATTAAGTCTTCTGATTCATGAATGTGAGATGTCTTTCCATTTATTTGGAGCTTCTTTAATATCTTTCCATGGTATTTTGTAGTTTTTAGTGTACTAGTCCTGCAATAATTTTTTAAATTTGATTTCTAGGTATTTTAACCTTTTTGGTGCTATTTAATGAATGTTTTCTTACTTTGGATTCTCCTTTGCTCATGTATAACACATAATTGATTCCTGTAAATTGATCTTGTATCTTACTAATTTGCTGAACTTACTTTTAAGATTCTTATAATTTTTGTGCATTTTGAGTAATTTTATACATACATGATCATGTCTTCTGAAATAGAGAATAGTTTTACTTCTTTTTCATTCTTGATACTTTTATTTATTTTATAATTTTTTTATTGTGTAATGTTAGTCACCACACAGTATATCATTAGTTTTTGATGTAGTGTTCTATGATTCATTGTGTATTAACACCTAGTACTCCATGCAATGTGTGCCCTCCTTAATACTCATCACTGGGCTCACCCATCCCTCCACTCCCATTCCCTCTAAAACCCTGTTTGATTCCCGGAGTCCATAGTCTCTCATGGTTTGTCTTCCCCTCATATCCTCCTGCTTCATTTTTCCCTTCTTTTTCCTAATGTGTTTTTTAGCTTAAAGGACCTAGCTAGAATTTCCAGTATAACGTTTAATACTTATCCCTGATAGTAGAGGGAAAGTGTTCAGTCTTTTAATATTAAGTATGATGTTGTAGTTGGCTATAGACAATTATTTATGAGGTTGAAGAAGTTTCCCTTTGTGGAAAACACAGTAATATCCCCCAAAGATGTCTACATTCTAATCTCTAAAATTTTTGAATATGTGAATATTTCTTATTTCCTTTCATATCTGCCAGAAGGATTTCCTTTATGTATCTTGTAATGCAGGTCTTCTAGCAATGTATTCTCTCTGTTTCTGCCTACCTGTGATTGTCTTAATTATTCTGTCATGTTTGAAAGATAGTTTTTGGAGAAGTAGAATTCTTGGTTGATAGCTGAATCTTTCAATGCTTTGACTATATCATCTCACTGCTTTCTAGCTGCTTATGGTTATGACAAACTATCAGCTTTTAATCTTATAAAATGTGATAGAATAATGGACCTCCAAAGATGTTCATATCCTAGTATCTGTAATCCATGAATATGTTAGATTGTATAGGAAGGGAGAATGAAAAATGCAGATTATTTTAAGATTGCTTATCTGCTGACATCGAATTGAGGAGATTATCCAGAATTATCAGAATGGGCCTAATATGCTCATAAAGGTCCTTATCAGTAGAAGAGGGAAGCAGAAAACAGATTCAGAGTGATGCAGAAGCATGAGAATGATTTGAACTAATTTACTAAATTACATGTCGGAAAGGAGCCATGACCCGAGGAGGAATGCAGGTAGCCTTTAAAAATTAAAAAAGGCAAGGAAACACATTTTCTCCTTGAGTTTTTAGAAAACATTCAGGCCTTTTGACACCTTGATTTTAGCAAGTGAGATTAATTGAAGATGTCTGACTTCTAAAACCGTAAGATAATAGATTTGTGTCAATTTAAACCATTAAGTTTAACCAATTTTTTCTATAACAACAATAGGAAAATAATGTAATGGATCTTTTATACAGAGTCATTTCTCTGTCTTGAGGCCATTTAAATGTAATGAGTCTAGCTCTGGGTCTCTTTGACTTTACTATGAGTTGTTTGAGCTTCTTTAATATGTAGGTAAATGATTTTAAATAAATTTTAATTTTATTTTTATTTTTAATAAATTTTATTTTATTTATTATTAAAATAAATTAATTTAATAATAATCATTTAATTAATAAATTAAATTAATTAATTTTAAATAAAATAAAATTTGGGAAGATTTCAGTCATTATATCTTCAGTTACTCTTTCTGCTTCTTTCCCTCTTCATCTGGGTCTCCCACTGTATCTTATATTTGGTAGTGTCCTATAGGTTAACAAACTTCATCTTTTCTCCCCACCCCCTTTTTTTCTTTTGAGCTTTCAATTCCTCAGCTGGATGATCTCAATTAACTTCAAGTTCACAGATTCTTTTTTCTGTCACTTCAGATATGATCTTGAGCCTATCTAGTGATTTTTTTTCCATCTCTATTATTGTGCTTTTAAATTATAATTTCTATTTGGTTCTTCTTTATTTATAATTTATATCTTTATTGATATTCTTTAATATGGTGAGATAATAATGCCATTCTTTTTTAGTATTTAAACTTAGTCTCCTTTAGTTATTTGAACATATTTTAAATAGTTTATGCAAAATCTTTTCTAGTAAGTATAAAGTCTGATTTTCTCAGGGATAATTTCTATTGACTGCTTATTTAAATGTGAATATGCCATATTTTCTTGTTTCTATGCATATCTCATTTTTTTTTAAATTTAAAGCTGGACTTTTAAAATAATATAATGTGGCAGCTCTCAGGTACATTTCCTCCTCCCCAGCTTTCATTGTTGTTACTATCTGTTGTTGTTGTTACTACTGTTTTTGTGGTGGTGGTGGTGTTTGTTGCTGTTTATGTACTTACTGACTTTATTGAACTAATTCTGTTAAGTCTGTATTCTTTGTCCTATGTGCCCACAGAAGTCTCTGCTCAGTTATCATAGTGTCCAGCTAATAATTGGACAGAGATTCCCTTAAATGTGCTGAATCGGTAATTCTCCCAAACTTTACCACGGCGCTCTGTGTGTATGTGTTGGCACACACCTTAGTACTTAGGCAGTTGACAGCTCTGCTTAAGTCTTCGATTTTGTTTGCACTGCCTGCTTGTCATGTAATAACAGTTCTCATGGGATTTGGTTTTTGGAGACTTCAAACCCTTTAGGCTCTCTCCAGTGACTGCCAGGCTATTGCTTTTGTGGTTGGTTTTCACATCTACTATGAAGCTGGAGAAAGGGAAATGGAAATAATTTAAATTAAAATGCCACAGTGCTCACCTGTTCTACCAATATTCTGCTGTTTTTCTTGAGTAAAAAACTCCAAGAATCTGGCTCATTTTCAGGATTCTGAAAAAGTTGGTTTTTACCGTTTTTTTTTTTAGTATTAACGTTGCTGCCATAAAAGAGCAGATATTTGGAGGTCCTTATTCTACCATTCCCACTAACACCACTCTAGGTTCATTTTTTTTCTCCATAAAAATAGTCAGTTGTTCTAGCATTATTTGTTCAAAAACTATTCTTTTTTTCTACTACTGAGCACTTTGGTTTAAAATCACTTGATTGGGGCACCTGGGTGGCTCAGTGGTTTAAGCCTCTGCCTTTGGCTCAGGTCATGGTCTCAGGGTCCTGGGATCGAGCCCTGCATCAGGCTCTGTGCTCAGCAGGAAGTCTGCTTCCCCCGCTCTCTCTGCCTGCCTCTCTGCCTACTTGTGATCTCTCTCTCTGTCAAATAAATAAATAAAATCTTTTAAAAAAATAAAATCACTTGATTATGTATATGTGACTCTATGTGTGGGGTCTCTACTCTGTCCCATAAATCTGTATCCTAATCCCAAAACCACACTGACCCAGGAGTCTTGTGCTTTCTGCCAGCATCTCATAACTGTGGCAGGCTAGCTAGTTAGCTTGCAACTAGAGACATTTTTCAGACCGTTTATAGTCCATGACATAAAGAAGTCAATCTGAGCACATTACCTGGGTGTCTTCTTTGCATAAGACCTACCTTTACTCTTATATTTAACATGATTTTGAATCATATGGTATGAATCAGTAGTAACTACTTGTTGTTACTTGCCATATTTGAAATCCAAATAGTTCTAAATGGCTATCTTGTGATTTTTTAAATAAAATAGTTACTATTTATTTCTCATTTTATAGTCAAACTTATTCCATAAGTATTACAATTTTAATGAGTTATTAAGCATATGGAGATACAGTTTTGAATATTATCACTTTAATTGACTTCTGTAAGTTAATTTTGTGTTGAGAGAAATAAGAATGAACATCAACAATTAGCATACAGAGCATTATATTACAAATGTTTTAAGTTTTAGCATCCCCAGTCAGCTAAGTCAATTTTTAAGGAGGATTGTTTTAGTTGTTTTGCCCAAAGAATTAGTCATCTATTGGCATAATCATGCTGCATAAGAGACAACCTGAAACTTCCTATGACTTTCAAAAACAAAGATTTATTTATCACATACTTATTTGTAAGTGGCTGGGAACTCCCTCACCTAAGGGTTTAGATGGGCTTAACACAAAACAGTGGGTAGAGGTTTGCTTCCTGTATCTCTCATCTTCTCTGGACAAGTGACAAGCCAAATAACGTCTTTCTCATGGTAAATTACAGGAAACTATAGAACAAGCCCAAGCAACCATTCATCTCATTTTAAACCTTGGGTTGCCTCTCACCCACTAAAATCCCATTGGGTAAAGCAAGTCCAATGTCTAAGCCTCAAATCAAAGCATTTAAAAGTACACTTTACCTAGGATGAAGTCAAAGAAACATCATATAACAAAGCTCAGTGTTTATGATGTGGGAAATATATCCTTGCCATAGAGATGTGTGGCATGGGGTTAAGGGGTGGACATTAACTGAACAATAATGGGCCACACCCAGTCTCAGTAGCAGAATCTGTACTGTATTTTGTCAAAG
This sequence comes from Meles meles, assembly GCF_922984935.1. NCBI lineage: Eukaryota > Metazoa > Chordata > Mammalia > Carnivora > Mustelidae > Meles > Meles meles. The sequence goes on from NC_060072.1 coordinate 33,010,820, forward strand.
GTTTACTGGATCAGATAGTATTCCTGCCAAAACTCAGGGAGATTATTTAATCTCAGTATTTTATAAAAAGAAAAACAAAAAGTGTTTTGTTGAAAGTAAATGTAAATATGTAATTTTCTATAATAGTAACTTTAAAAAGAGAACTTTTTTTAAAAGATTTTATTTATGTATTATGTATGTATTTATTTATTTGACAGAGAGAGAGAGAGCACAAGCAGGGGGAACAGCAGAGGAAGAAGTAGACTCTCCGCTGAGCATAAAGCCTGATACAGGGCTTAGTCCCAGGACCCTGGGATCATGACCTGAGCGAAGGCAGCTGCTTAACTGGCAGAGCCACCAAGGAGCCCCATAAAAAGAGAACTTGTAATGTAGCAGACATTGTGCATTGGCCACCCCAAAACCAAGACTGTTTCATTTCTTTGTATTCTTCTAATTTCCCATCTCTCAAGCTTCCTTTTTTTTTTTTTTTTTTTTTTTTTAAGGGAAGTCTATATTATACAGTACTGACCCATTTTGGAATAATAGCTATTAAAAAACTCAAGAAAGCTTTATACCCCCCCCCCCTTTTTTTTTCAACCAGGACGTTGAAAACTGAATGCATGGGGTGTGTGAATGGCTCAGATGGTTAGGCGTCTGCCTTCAGCTCAGGTCATGTTCTCTGGGTCCTGGGATCAAGTCCCAGGTCTGGCTCCTGGCCCAGCCCGGAGCCTGATTTTCCCTCTGCCTTTCCCTCTGCTCACTTGCTCTCCCTCCCTCTCTCTCAAATGAATAAATAAAATCTTAAAATGCAAAAAAGAAATAAAACTGAATGTTAATGATATTTTGGAGCTACTGAACTATAATTCTATACTTTCTCATACATAAGAACTGTATATATCTGTGTGGTTAAGCTATTGGAAATTGGGCTTTGTATTACTTGTAGGCTAATATGGTTGTATGTAGTAAACTACAAGTTAAAATCAGAGTACTTTTATTATAAATATCAAATTATTTTCAATAAATAATTGATGTTAGGATGGTTGTACTAGTATCTACTTCTCTTTCCTAAGTGATCATTATAAAATTCTTTAGTGTTTGAATTCTTCAGTTTTAGCTCATTCTGGTCTGAGAGTCACAATATATTCTGTACTTCAATCAGATCCCCTTTCAGAAATTCTCAATCTCTGCCAATAATTGCTTGTCTTCTTTCATCTTCAAGTCTTTAAAAATAATATTTATAGGCACATTTACTTTTTTCCTAACTCCAAATGGTACCATAATATGATGTCTAATGAGTTCTGTAGAAGTACGTTGAACATAGACATTTCATAGCACTTAATGAGTTTGAACTGAAGAGGCTCTTCAACAGTGTCCGCTTACAATAAATGTTTTTAATTTTTTTAAATTTGAGTATAGTTGATGTATAATGTTACATTAATTTCAGTTGTACAATAGAGTGATTCAACTTTATACATTATGGTATGATCACCAGAACGAAACAGAGAAAAACTATAATTTACTTATATTTTCCTGTAGGGTTATCATTTTATTTGCTTCTAGCATGTAACAACACATTCCTCTTGACAGGGAGAGTGACTCCATTTAAGGTGTGACTTGTAAATGAATTCCCATTGAATTATAACATGACAACTGTAATGGAGACTGCTAGTTATCACACAGAACCCTCTTTCTTTCTTTTTTTTTTTTTTTAAAGATTTTATTTTATTTATTTGACAGAGAGAGAGATCACAAGTAGGCAGAGAGGTAGGCAGAGAGAGAGGAGGAAGCAGGCTCCCCGCGGAGCAGAGAGCCCGACACGGGGCTCGATCCCACGACCCCGAGATCATGACCTGAGCTGAAGGCAGCGGCTTAATCCACTGAGCCACCCAGGCGCCCCCAGAACCCTCTTTCTATAACAGTAAACATCCTGATACTTTGCTGGATACATGATCATTAACAATGAAGATTATATCTACTAAATTTCCTTGAAGTTAGATGTCCCCATGTGATTTATATCTGTCAGTATTTAGGGCCAATTGATTTGTCAAACATCCTGGATAATGTCAAGACACCTGGTTGGTTCAGTTGGTAGAGCATGTGACCTTGATCTCAGAATGGTGAGTTAGATCCCCATGTTGGGTGTGGAGCCTACTTAAAACAAAATGAAACAAAACTAAACAAAAATGTCTTGGATATGTTATTGACAAGAAGTGACCATGGCATTTTCATTTTTCTTTTTGTTTCTTCTTTTTGCTTACAATCTGGATTTTTATGAGCAAAGCCCCCCGTGAGAGAAAGCTGGAAAGGGTCTGAGTCTGAAAAGACATTAGGCTGCCTTCTACACCTGAATTATATACAGGTGAAATTTAACATGATAGAGAAATTCATTTCTTCCCTGCATAATTCAAAGTTATCTCTAGTACATACAGATGAACCTATGTTACAGTTAGGGCAAAGACCTTTACTGATCTTCCTTAATATTATTAAAAATGTAATAGCTACAAAACTTACAAGGTATGTTTCTTCACCTAACATCCCTTATTTTGTGTTCTGTGACTGCTGTTACAGATATCCTGTGGAAAATAAAATAAAATAAAATAAAAGGTATTTTTCAGTTAAAGAAAAGTGGTGCTTCTGGAAAGATGGCACTGGTACTAGCTCTGGTTTATATAAGAACAGAATTTCGGGTAGACCTGAGATCTGCTGTTACTTAACATTTCCTAATCACCTTGGGACATTGGATGTTAAATTCAACCTGGTGTATGTAGTTTTCTTGGTAATGTGTTGGGGCTTTATTTACCATTGCCTGCATTGACAAAAGGTAATGATGTGAAAGCTCTAGTATGTACAAACTATCTTACATAATTTATTATGATTTGCATTTGCGTGCATTGAGCCAGAAGACAAACATCTAGCCAGAATTTTGTTTCTCTAAACAATTGAGAGTAGCCATGGGCAATTAATATTCTTTAAGGACCCAGCATTCATTTCTCTAAGAATTGGACATAAACCCCATTCCCATTCAAGCATTATCAGTGATAGATGCTTAACCCATAGTGAGAACTAGAAAGCTAATTGGGGCATACATTGAATTGCTTTTTGTCCACTCTTCCATGTATTTATATATAGATAAGACATGATGTCCTTTAATTAATAAAATTAGACTCTTCTTCTGTGTATATATTATCCTTCTATTAACACCCCATACTATAGAGAAAAGTGATGTATCCTAATAATTAAAGGATTACACTCTGAACTTAGATTGTATTTTTATACAGGTTTCCCCACATATAAGCCTTGTGAAAAAAGTCCACTATCCTTAGGCCTCAGTTTAACTTTTATTGCTAAAACAAAAAAGTATTTGTATCTCTTTCAGGATTATTTTGAGGATTAAATTAGTGTGTGACATATGTATGTTACAGTAAGCACTACATATGTCAGTTATTATCACTATTATTGTCATTATTTTATTTTTTTATTATTATATTACTCCTTTTAAAGATTGATTGATTCATGAGAGAGAGACAGTGGGAGTGGGGAGAGGGGGCGAGGGAGGGAGGGAAGGAGAGAGAGACTCTTTTAAGCAGACTCTGCACTCACTCAGGACTTTATCTCAAGACCCTGAGGCCATGACCTGAGCGGAAAATAAGAGTCTGATGCTCAACTGAGCCACCTAGGCACCACTTAGCACTCATTTTACCAACACATAGTTTGAAAATGTCAGAAAATTCAAGCTGCCTTCATTCATCAATTAACTGACTCATTCATTCATTCATTCAACTTTTATTTATTGAAAGCCAAACCACACACTATTTATTGTTCAGGAAGCTGGGAATAGAACAGTGAACAAAGTCATATAAAATATGACAAGAAATAGTAAGAACTATGAAATAAATGAGGAGATATAAATTGAGAATGGGGGACTTAAAATAGAATTGTTAAGAAAGTCCACTATGAGTTGATAATACGTAAGTAGAAGCTTGAAAGGAACAAGGGAATAGTGCGTGGGTGTGTTCATGGAAAGAATATTACCACTCTTTTGGGAAGAGTGACAATTATTCTATATCCTCACTAGGTGTTATTTTTAATTTTAGCAATTCTGAAAATGTTAGTGGCCTTTCTTTGTGACTTAAATTTGATTGACCATATAGCTAATGAATATGAGCAACTTTTTCTTTTTTCTTGGCCATTTGGGTAGTTTAGATTTGAAGTACATTTTCACATTTCTTCCCTCTTTTGAATTATTTATACTTTTTTACTAATTAGGAGTTTTTTTAGATATGAATACTTTGTTGAATATATACATTGGAAATATCTCCTCCCCCTCTGTGGATTTTTTATAATAAACCTCATTTTTTAGAACAGTTTTATGTCTACCGAAAAATTGAGCAGAATCTATAAAATTCCCATTATACCTATCCCTGCACTAAATGCAGTTTTTCCTGTTGACTAATATGTATATTTGTGTTCTATATTTGTCATAACTGATTAATTAATATTGATACACTATTAATTAGTGTTCATAGTTTACATTAGGGTTCACTCTGTGTTGTACAGTTCTATGGATTTTGTCAAATGCAGCATGTCATGAATCCATCGTTATAATTTCATACTGAATAGTTACACTGCTAAAAATACCCTGTGTTCCACCTATTGGTTATTTCGTTTCCCAAGCTCTTGGCAACCCCTGGTATTTTTTTGTCTCCATAGTTTGGCCTTTCCTAGGAGGTCATATAGTTGAAATCATACACTGTGTAGCCTTTCCATACTGGCTTCTTTCACTTAGCAATCTGCATTTAAGATTCCTCTTAGCCCGTGGCTTAGTAGGTCATTTCCTTTTATTGATGAATAATATTCCATCCCAATAATATTCCATATTCATCAAATGATAAATAGTTTGTGTATCCTTTCCTAAATTAAAGGATACCTTCTGTGGATTTTCAATTTTTTAATGGTATCTTTGATCAATCTTAATTTTAATGATCTCCAATTTGTCAGTTTTTTCCTATATAATTGTGTTTTAATTTCTTTTTTTCTCTATTTTTTTAAATTTATTTTTTGAATTTTTTAAAATTAACATATGATGTATTATTAGCCCCAGGGGTACAGGTCTGTGAATCATCAGGATTACTGTATTTTAGTTTCTAATTATGACTTTCCACTAATCCCAATGTCATGAAGATATTTTCCTGTTATATTCTAGAATTTTTCTCTCTCTTTTTAAAAAACTTTCACACACCATATACCTGGAATTTATATTTGTATGTAGGATGATGTAGAGATCAAGATTTGTTTTCCATGTAAATACACAGTTAAAGAAGCTCTATTATTGAAGACATGATTCTTTCCACTGTACTTTCCCATTGTACTGATGCTTTTTCGTAAATCTGGTGAAAGCTATACCTGTTACAATGTAATTTACAATACAAATATCCATCATAGAGTAGTCTTGAAAAGCTCTATGGAGAATTGACTCTCAACTTAAACATCATTGTCTTTTTCCTGATGTTATAGGGAAAGTATGGAGTAGTTCACATGAAGTATGATGTTTGCTAAAAAGTTTTTGTTTCTAAATAGACTTTTCTATGTTAAGAAAGTACCTTCTGTTTCTAATCTGTTCAGGTTTTTTTAAAAGCATTTTGTTGTAACAGAGATTTGAATTTTATCAACAGACTTTTCTTCATGTATTATAATTATTCTATTGTGTTTCTCTTTTATTCTTTCAATGTGATGTATTACTATGGCTGATTTTTCAAAGGATAAACTAAATTTGAATTCCAGTAATAAAACCCAATTTGAGTATGACCTATTATTGGTTTTATATTTTGCTCTGTGCAATTTATTAATATTTGTTTGAGGTTTTTATGTTTATATACATGCAAGATATTGGCCTAAGATTTTCATTTCTTGTAATGACTGTATCTGTTTTTAATAAAAAGTTTATATTAGCATCATTAAAAGAAATAAACTGCTTATTCTATCTTCTTCATATCTTGAAGTGTTTATATGAAATTGATGGGTTATTTCTTCCTCAAATGTTTGAGAAGATAAACTGTAAAGTAATTTAGACTTAGTTTAAAATCTAATTTATCTGATATGAGAATTGCTACTCCGGCCTTCTTTTGAGGCCCATTGGCATGAAAGATGCTTCTCCATCCCTTCACTTTCAGTCTGGGTGTATCCTTAGAGTTTACATTGTGGAATGATTTTAACTTAAATATATATATTTAAATATATAAAGGTCTAATGATATCTTCTTCATATTCTTGTGCCAGTTTTATTATGTTTTTTTTAAAATGACTTTTCCATTTCATATAAAATTTAAATTATTGGCTTTTTAAATAATCTATTATCCATTTATGCTGTGGAATATTTATTTACATGCTCTCTTCATTACTGATTTTGATGATCTGTTCTCTTTCTCTTTGTCCCATCTTGCTAGGAGTTAATTAATTATATAACTAAATCCAATAAGATCTTCATTATTGCCTTACTTCTACGTTTTTGTTTTTATTTTGTCATTCTTGGAAGGCATGTATACACACACACAAACACACACAAACACACACACTTAAGGCTGTAAATTTGCCTCCAAACTTTATACACTCTGCAAGTTTTGATATGTTGGTAAAAAACAGAATGCTTTCTATTTGGTCTCTAGACCCACCCTCAGAGAAATTGGCAAGTCCTAGAAGGAGAAAGAAGAAAGTGCCCCACTCACTTCTGTGTATTTCTCTTTTTCCCGTGATCCTGGAATCTTCATTCCTGGATGAAGATTTGCTTTGGTGCATTCAAACCAATTTAAAAGTATTTTTATTTCACTTCTCTATTTGTTCATAGGAGAGGGCTTTTCTTAAAGTTTTTATTTAAATTCCAGTTAGTTAACATACAGTATAGTATTAGTTTCAGGTGTACAATATAGTGATTCGGCATTTCCATATATCACCTTGTGCTCATCACAAGTGCACTCCTTAATTCCCATCACCTATTTCACCCGTCCCTCACCTACTTCCCTCTGGTAACCATCAGTTTGTTCTCTATAGTTGAGTGTGTTCCTTGGTTTATCTCTCTTTCTTATTTTTTCTCCTTTACTCATTTTTTAAAGCTTTTTATTCTGTTTTATTTAGTTATTTGACAGAGAGAGAGAGAAAGAGCATAAGCAGAAGGAATGAGAGAAGGAGAAGCTGACTCCCCATTGAGCAGGGAGCCCACTGCAGGACTTGATCCCAGGACCTGGGGATCATGACCTGAGCCGAAGGCAGACACTCAACCAACTGAGCCACCTAGGCACCCCTACTCATTTGTTTTGCCTCTTAAATTCCACATATGAGTGAAATCATCCATTATCTGTCTTTCTCTGACATATTTCACTTAGCATAATGCTCCTTAGCTCCACCCATGTCATTGCAAATGGCAAGATTTCATTTTTTTAGCTAAATAATATTCCATTCTCTCTTTATATATACAATATATAAATATGTAATATTTAATATATAAATATATGTATGTATTGATATTCACATCTTCTTTATCCATTCGTCAATCAATGGACACTTGGGCTATTTTCATGATTTGTCTATTGTAGACAATGGTGCTATAAATCTTGAGGTGCATGTATCCTTTTGAATTGTTATTTTTGTATTCTTTAAATAAATACCTAGTAGTAGTGCAGATGCTAGATTCTTGTGTAGTTCTGTTTTTAACTGTCTGAGGAAACTCTATATTGTTTTCCAGAATGGCTGCACCAGTTTGCATTCCCACAACAGTATAAGAGGGTCCTCAATTTTCCATAGCATCGCCAACACCTGTTTTTTCTTGTGTTGTTGACTTTAACCATTCTGACAGGTATGAGCTGATATCTCATTGTAGTTTTGATTTGTGATATTGAGCATCTTTCATGTATCTGTTGGCCATCTGGATGTCTTCTTTGGAAAAATATCTATTCATATCTCCTTCCCATTTTTAACCAAATTATTCATTTTTGGAGTGTTGAATTTTAGAAATTTTTTATATATTTTAGATTTAACCCTTTATTGCATATGCCATTTGCAAATATCTTGGAGAAGTTTATTTTTTTTAATTTTTTAAAATATTTATTTAATTGACAGACAGAGATCACATAGTAGGCAGAGAAGCAGGCAGAGAGAAGGGGGAAGCAGGCTCCCTGCTGAGCAGAGAGCTCGATGCGGAGCTTGATCCCAGGACCCTGGGATCATGACCTGAGCTGAAGGCAGCAGCTTAACCCACTGAGCCACCCAAGCACCCCTTGGAGAAGGTTATTTAAGCTAAGCTACTGCATCATAGTCCAAACAGAAATTCTGATTTCTGACTACTTTGTGAAAATGTATTATTCTAGGAGTAGAAAAATATGAAGTATTAGGAGACTATTATACAAATCTAGACAAAAATACAAAGGTAGTATTGATTGGTTATTTGAGTAGAATGGTGACAAATGGTTAGTTTGGTGTATTTTTCCAAATAAATCTGACAATATTATCCAAGGCATTAAAGGTGGGGGTTGGGTAGGATAGAATTGAGAATGGTGGCTCCCTGTAGTTTTGCCTTAAGAACAAGATAGATTATTTTGTTCTCACCTAGGCTCAGTCTGAGATAGATTCTCCTACCATAGAGGTGGTATGTCTATTGCAGTTTAAATTTATTTCCTATGTTGAAATGCATACAAACACACACACACACACACACACACACACACACACACACACACAATTAGACAGATTGCCAATCCTGAGACAATCACCATCGTCAAGGATGGTTATTAGTCTCAACTAGTATGTATATAATAGGAATAAGTGGAAAGACATGTCCCAAAGAAGGTTATGGTGGTATACTAAGAAAAAGGAATGGATTCTTATAAATAAAATGTGGGGGGGAGTCTATAGTAATGATGAATGAATAAAATGTTCATAAGAAGAGGATGGATTAAAGATTATTCAAAAATAGAAAAGGATTTGATACATTGTGGGGAATTTAATAAGAAAAAAAATTTAAAAGCCTGGTGTTGATGAGAGGGCCCATTTTCTGAGGTAGAGAATTTTTATGGAACTGAAGAAGTTGAAAGTGAAAAATGAACATCACCATGCTGATTAGAAATAACGGGCCACAATTAGGTTAAACTTCATGAAAAGATACTTTGTGAAAAGAGCATGCACTTTTACAGAAAAAATATGACTTGAGTCATGTGCATTCTGGAAGCTTTATGAAGTTGTCTGGTGTTAAGAGGATGGGCCAAGCTTACTCTAGGAGTATCCTAAAACTTTCATATGTCTTATGGCTTCTAGTGTTACTATCTAGAAATGAAAGTATTCCATATGGTTGATAGCTGGAGATCAGAGTCCATTTCTTACAAGGACAGATTTGATTAGATTTTTTGTGCACTAGTACTAAATACTATAAACCACTTTATCAATGAAAATAATAAAAGTAACCACTTCCTTCTTTTAAACATGATTCAGTTACTTTGGTGTAAAACATTGAAAAAGGCAATTTTTGTATTCAGTTTCTCCTTTCCTACTCAAATCATCAAAAACGTCACATTAATTTTGAAATGATATGGTCTGTAGGCATATACTCCTAAGAGTCTAATTTATCAATGCTTAATTCTTTGGATTTTTCTTAGTAGCAACTTGGTTTTGCTAATGACATCAATAATGCAGGAAGAAATTAAGTAATTTAAAATCAATTATAAGGAAGTGCACATTTTGAATTCAAAATAATTGTAATCAACTAAATCCTCAGCAATTATCACCATTTCTATTTATTAGAAATATTTGAATTTTGATAATGCCTAATATTGAAAAAACTGTGTAATATGTGTTTAAATTTTTAATGCCTCTTCACCTTTGATTTGAGACTCAAATGGAAGAGATAAAGTCTGATTATTTTTTTTCCTTTTGAGAATAAACCTACTGATATCTACTCTCAAATTAGATCTGGCTGCTACGGGTATTTTAAAAGTTTCATCAACTGATTTCGTAAGAGACTCATATGGTAGCAGGTACATTTCCTACCATGAACTACAGTGCTTATACAAATACTCTAATTACATGATTCATAAAATATTTAAAATGATGAAATGAAAGTTTTTAAATGACTAAATGGTGACCTCAATTACACTGAACCATTTAACTAAAGACATGTTTTTCCATAATCAATGTTAATCTTTAAATAGAACTTCTTGTATTTCCAAATATTTATTTCCTGATTTTTATGCAATCAGGTTTTATTAACAATTTTTCAAACCTGAGAACAGAATATGAAAAACAAAAACAAATGTATCACACTTTCAGAGGTATATTTTTAAAATCCTAAAACAGTCTTGTTAAATTTATTACCACTTAATTTTAGGCATTGACACTCATACTTCTCTATCATGCACCTTTCTCTAAAAAAAAAAATTGAGAAAATGAATCTCAATATTTCCCCCCACCAGAGTTCATTTGTTTCTTTCAGATAGAATGCCAGTGATTAGTCTAATTATTTTTTATTATATGCATTGGTTTATTGAATGGCCTCTATAAGATACTTACTAGGCTAGAGCTATGCATTATGTAGGGAAATTAGCATAACAATTGGGCTTGACTATCTGAAAGATCAAGCCAACCAAAATTTTCTTCTTGTTCATGTTCTGTGGTTAGCAGAAGAGCCACTCAGGACCCAGGCTCCTTCCCACTTTTGCCTTCACCATTCTATAAGTCTCCCTGTCAGATGCATCCAGCCAGAGGAGGGAACCACTGGGAAGTTTTCAAAGACTCATGAAAGTGGGTCACGGAATTTTTACTTGCTTTCCGAAACTCAGTTACGTAGCCACACTTAAATTCATGTGAGGTTATGAAACAACCTATTGATTTTTGTGACTAGGATTTAAAAAAGGGATCTAAGTAATAAATACATTCAAATATATATTTATTTATTCTTTTTTCAAGTTTTTATTTAAATTCTAGTTGACTAACATACAGTGTAATATTAGTTTTAGGTGTAGAATTTAGTGATTCAACACTTACATACAACACACAGTGCTCATCATTACTAATGCCCTCCCTAACCCACCACCCACTTTAAACTATTCCCCGCCCCAACTACCCTCCAGTAACCATCAGTTTATTCTCTATAGTTAAGAGTGTGTTTCTTAATTTGCCTCTATTTTTTATATGTCAATCTGTTTTTATCCTAAATTTCACATAGGAGTGAAAGCATATGGTATTTTTCAGTCTCAGACTGATTTGTTTTACTTACTGTAATACTCTCTACCTCCATCCACATCATTGCTTAGGACACGATTTCATTCTTTTTTTTCTGGCTGACTAATATTCCATTATATGTATATTGCACACTTTCTTTATCCACTCAACACTGGATGGACATTTGGACTCTTTCATAATTTGGCTATTGTAGGTAATGCTGCTATAAACATCGGGGTGCATGTATCCCTTCAAGTCAATACTTTTGTATCCTCTGGATAAATACTTTGCAGTACAGATGCTAAATTGTTAGGTAGTTCTATTTTCAAGTTTCCAAGGAAACCTCCATGTTGTTTTCTAGAGTGGCTGCACCATTTTTGCATTCCCACTAATAGTGTAAGAGGTTTTCCCTTTCTCTGCATCCTCCACAATACCTATTGTTCCCTGTGCTGTTGATTTTAGCCATTCTAACTGCTGTGAGATAATATCTCATTGATTTTTTTATTTGTGTTTCTCCGATAATGAGTTATATTGAGCATCTTTACATGTATCTTTGCTATATGTATGTCTTCTTTAGAAAAATGTCTGTTCATGTTTTCTGCCCATTTTGTAACTGGATTATCCATTTTTTGGGTGTTGAGTTTGATAAATTCTTTATATAGTTTAGATACTAATCCTTTATCAGATATGTCATTTGTAAATATCTTCTCCCATTCCAAAAGTTAAGTTTTCCTGGTTATTTTCTTCATTGTGCTGAAGCTTTTTATCTTAATGAAATCCCAATAGTTTATTTTTTCTTTTGTTTCCTTCCTCAGGAGACATTTCTATTAAGAAGTTGCTACAGCTAATGTCAAAGTGGTTACTGTCTGTGTTCTGGGATTTTGATGGTTTCAAGTCTCACATTTAGGCCTTTCATCCATTTTTAATTTATTTTTGTCTATGGTATAAGAAAGTGGTCCCGTTTCATTATTTTGCATGTTGCTGTCCAACACCATTTGTTGAAGAGATAGTCTTTTTCATATTAGAAAGTCTTTCTTGGGGCACCTGGGTGGCTCAGTGGGTTAAAGCCTCTGCCTTCGGCTCAGGTCATGATCCCAGGGTCCTGGGATCGAGCCCCGCATCGGGGTCTCTGCTCCGCAGGGAGCCTGCTTCCTCCTCTCTCTCTGCCTGCCTCTCTGCCTAGTTGTGATTTCTCTCTGTCAAATAAATAAAATATTAAAAAAAAAAGAAAGTCTTTCTTGCTTTGTGGAAGATTAATTAACCATATAATGTGGGTCCATTTCTGGGTTTCTATATCTGGGTTTTCCATTGATCTATGTGTCTGTTTTTGTGCCAATACCATACTATCCTGATCACTGCATCTTTGTAATTTAACTTGAAATCCAGAATTGTGATGCTTCCAGGTTTGCTTTACTTTTTCAAGATTGCTTTGGCTATTCTGGGTCTTTTGTCATTCCATACAAATTTTAGGATTATTTGTTCTAGCTCTGTGGAAAATGGTGGTTGTATTTAGATAGAGATTGTATTAATTGTATAAATTGCTTTGCATTAACTATATACGTTTTACAGTATTAGTTCTTCTAACCCATGAACATGAAATGTTTTTCTATTTCTTTGTGTCATCTTCAATTTCTTTCATCAGTGTTTTATAGTTTTCAGAGTACAGATCTTTTACCTCTTGAGTTAGGTTTATTCCTAGATATTTTATGGTTTTTGGTGCAATTGTAAATGGGATTGACTCCTTGACTTTCTCTTTCTGCTGCTTCATTATTGATATATAGAAATGCAACAGATTTTTATATGTTGATTTTGTATCCTATGATTTTACGGAAGCCTTTAGCAGTTCTAGCAATTTTTGGGGGGGTCTTTTGGATTTTCTATATAGAATATAATATCATCTGCAAATAATTTAAGTTTGACTTCTTCCTTAATGATTTGGATTCCTTTTATTTCTGAGGCATCAGACTTACAGTTCTATGTTAAATAACAGTGATGAGAGTAGATATGCCTGTCTTGTTCCTGACCATAAAGTAAAAACTTTCAGTTCTTCACCATTGAGGAATATATTAGCTGTGGCTCTTTCATGTATTACCTTTATGATGCTGACATATGTTCCTTCTATCCAACTTTGTTGATGGTGTTTATCATGACTGGACGTTGTACTTTCTCCAGTAATTTTCCTGCATCTATTGAGAGAATCATATAGCTCTTATCCATTCTTTTATTAACATGGTGTATCACTGAATGATTTGTGAATATTGAACCACCCTTGCAGCCCCAGAATAAATCCCACTTGATCATGGTTAATGACTCTTTTAATGTACTCTTGGATTCAGTTTGCTACTATTTTATTGAGAATTTTCCCGTCCATGTTTATCAGAGATATTTGCCTTTAGTTCTCTTTTCTAGTGGAGCTTTTGTCTAATTTTGGAATCACAAAATGCTGTGTTGTAGAATGAGTTGGGAAGTTTTCCTTCCATTTCTATTTATTGTAATAGCTTGAGAAGAATAGGTACTAACTCTTCATGGTTTCAGTTCAGGTTATGATCTCAGTGTCATGAGAATGAGCCCTGAATCAGGCTCCACACTGGGTATGGAACCTAAAGATTCTTCTTCTGCCTCTGTCCCCCACAAAATAAATTTAAAAGTTTAAAAAATTAAAAAAAAAAGATGTTAAGTAGAATTCTCCTGGGAAGTCATCTGGCCCCGGACTTCTATTTTTTGGTAGATTTTTGATTATTGATTTTATTTCTTTGCTGATTATCAGTCTGTTCAAGTTTTTATTTCTTCCTGTGTAAGTTTTGGTACTCTGTATGTTTCTAGGAAATTATCCATTTCTTCCAGACTGTCCAATTTGTTGGCTTATAATTTTTCATAATATTGTCTTTTAATTGTTTATATTTCTGTGATGTTGGTCATTATCTCTTCTCTCTCATTTATGATTTTATTTACTTGGGTCCTTTCTCTCTCTCTCTCTCTCTTTTATCCTCCTTAATGAGTCTGGTTAAGGGTTTATCAATTTCAATAATTTTTAAAAGAACCAGCTCCCAATTCATTCATCTGTTCTACTGGCTTTTTTGTTTGTTTGTTTCTATATCATTTATTTGTGCTCTAAGCTTTATTACTTCCCTTCTTCTGCTGGCTTTAGGCTTCATTTTCTCTTCTTTTTCTAGCTCCTTTAGGTGTAAGTTTGGGTTGCATTTTTGACAATTTTCTTGCTTCTTGAGGTAGGCCTGCATATACTTCCCCTTTATAATAGCTTTTGCTGCATCCCAAAGATTTTGGACTATTCTGTTTTCATTTTCATTTCTTTCCATGTATTTTTTAAAAAAGATTTCTCCTTCACTTTCCTCATTAACACATTCATTCTTTAGTAGCATGTTGTTTAACCTCCATGTATTCAGAATCTTACTAAATTTTTTCTGTGGTTCACTTCAATTTTCATAGCCTGTGATCAGAAAATATGCACAGTACAATCTTAATCCTTTTTATACTTGTTGAGGCCTGATTTGTGATCCAGTATGTGATCTATTCTAGAGAACGATCCAAATGCACTGGAAAAGAATGTGTATTCTGCTGGTTTAGGATAAAATATTCTAAACCTAAAAATGTTTAGGATAAAATAGATCTAAGTCCATCTGGTCCAGTATGTCACTCAAAGCCGTTGTTTCTTTGTTGGTTTTCTTCTTAGATGATCTGTCCATTGATGTAAGTGGGATATTAAACTTTCCTACTATTCTTGTATTATTATCAATGAGTTCCTTTTTCGTTTGTCATTAATTCCTTTATTTATTTGATCAATCCTACATTGAAGGCATAAATGTTTATGATTATTAGATTTTCTTGTTGGAAAATTCCCTTTGTTATGATACAGTTCCCTTCATCTCTTTGGTTTAAAATCTGTTTGTCTGGGGTGCCTGAGTGATTCAGTTGGTTAAGCAACTGCCTTCAGCTCAGGTCATGATCCTGGAATCCCAGGATTGAGTCCCACATTGGGCTGCCTGCTCAGCGGGGAGTCTGCTTCTCCCTCTGACCCTCTCCCCTCTCATGCTCTCTCTCTCACTTTCATTCTTTCTCAAGTAAATAAATACAATCTTTAAAAAAATCTGTTTGATATAAGTATGGCTACTCCAGCTTTCTTTTGACATTCATTAGCATGAAAAATGTTTCTCCAGCCCCTCACTTTAAATCTGCAGGTGTCTTTAGGTCTGAAATGAGTTTGTTGTGGTCAGCATATAGATGGGTCTTTGTTTGTGTGTTTGTTTATCCATTCTGACATCCTAAATCTTTTGATTGGGGCATTTGGATCATTTACACTCAGAGTGATTATTGATAGATATGAATTTAGTGCCATTGTATTACTTGTTAAGTCATTGTTCCTGGAGATTTCTTCTGTTCCTTTCTAGTTTTTGTCACTTTTTGTCACTTTTGGATTTTCTTTCCCACTGAAAGAGTTGTCTTTAACATTTTTTGCAGGGCTGGTTCAGTGGTCACAAGCTCCTTTAGTTTTTGTTTGTCTGGGAACCTATCCCTTCTTTTATTCTGAATGTAGCCTTGCTGAATACAGTATTCTTGGCTGGAGATTTTTCCCATTCAGCATGTTGAATATATCATGCCACTTTCTTCTGGCCTGTTAAGTTTCTGAGAGGTCTGCTGCTAACCTTATTTTTCTTCCCTTGCAAATTAAGGACTCCTTTCATCTTGCTACTTTTAGGATTTTTTCTTTATCACAGTATTTTGCAAATTTACTACAATCTTCCTTGGTGTAGCCTGTATTTGTTGATTTTGATGGGAGATCTCTATGCCTCATGGATCTGGATGTCTGTTTCCTTCCCCAGATTAGGGAAGTTTTCATCTGTAATTCCCTCTTTTTTGTTTTTCTAGGACTCCTATGATACAAATGTTATTGTGTTTGGTGGAGACACTGAGTTCCCAAAGTCTACTTTTGTGATCCAAGATTTTTCTTTCCCTCTTTTATTCAGCTTCATTATTTCCCATAATTGTATCTTCCATATCACTTATTGATTGCTCTGATTCTATCACCCTGGTGGTCATTATGTCCAGTCAGTTTTGGATCTTGGTTTTTACATTTTTCGTTTCAGCCTGATTGATTTTAAAACTGTTTTATTTCTGTGATTATAGTATCCCTGATGTCTTCTATGCTTTTCTCAAGCCCAGGTAGTATCCTTATGATTGTTGCTGTTAAATCAAGAATAAGCATATTACTTATATCTGTTTCAACTAGATCCCTGTCTGTGGCCTTTTCTTGTTCTTTCTTTTGGTATGAATTCCTGCATCTTGGCATTTTGGCTAGGTCTTTGTTTTCTTCTCTGGGAAAGACTTTTATGTTTCCTGTTCCTGAGAGTAATGACTTTATGAGGAAAAGGTCATATAATGTCCAGGGCCTGGTGCTTCAGGAAATTTCTCTGGTATATGGTGGTTGCACTCTGCTGCTGTGCTATGGCCACTCTATCCCTTAGGTCAGTCCTCTGTAGAGATTTACCTTGCCTGGGGAGTGTTTGGACCTTGGCCAGAGTGTGTTGAGTTTAACAAGGCATACTCTGCTCTGCTTGTTGAAAGACCTGATGCTATTTCCACTAGAACTAAAGCTTTGCATAATTCTATGGTTAGTAGGCATGGTACATGGTGGGAGGGGTAGAGGTTGTGCTGTGCTTCTGGAGGAGGGGCCTGCTGAGCTGGTTTTTATGCATTCTTGTCTGAGAAAAGTGGTACCATCAGAACACAGGTTGGTGGGACTTGGTGTAAACAGATTAGGCAGTCAGTGTTTGTACTGTGCTATTTACTGAAGTTGATTGGTTTATACTGAGGGACAGGGGAGGGCAATGGTGCCAGCCAGATTCTTTGTCCTTAGAGAAGGAAGCTCACAGTTGCTGCTGTTGGAGAAGGCCTCCCAGAAGCACAAACAATTTCCCCTCCTACATCCTAGGCATTTTTCAGATTGCTGCTTTCACACTCTTTGGGTTGTTTGCCTGCCTATAGCAGTGCAGTGCATTTTGGGTTCTATCCCAACCAATTCAGCTGAGTTTTAAAATTCCAAACTTTAGGGACCTGGTGTGGTGTATACCTGTGCTGGTCTTCTGGTGGTGGTGGTGGGGGGGGGTTCTGGCTGCACTGGGATGGATTCAGATTGACCCAGAAGGGCAGTTACACACACACACACACACACACACACACACAGACACACGAAGTGGAATTCGGAGCAAAGCGCATTAAATAGCCAGTATCTGGGTTAGCTTCCCTCAGCAGGTGTCTCTGTCCCTGTGCTGGGGAACAGGGGAGAGAAATGCCACCTGCCTGCTCTTTTGTCCACAGAGAGGCAATGCCACCTCTTTCAGATACACTCCAAGAAGAGCAGTCTCTCCTAGTGCATTTTATGTTATGATCCTCAGATCATGCCATCTGCTCCTGGGTTAATTACCTGCCTTCTCCACAAAAGCACTGCAGAGCCTTCATGGCTCAATACCAGCCATGCCACAGACTTTTAAAACTCAAGTCTTTAAGCCCCACTGGTCTCAAAAATTCATAAAAATCAGCCTCCCTCATTTTCCTAGTCAATGGCATTGAGGAAGTGTTCTCCTTGTGTGATCACTTGTGCACTCCTCTCCTTCTCTCTCATCTTTCTCTGTGACCAGGGCTCCCCCACCTCCACAGCACCTGTGATCTGTTTCTCCCCCAAACCACATCTCTGCAATTCCTACCTTTTGCAATGTGGTCCCTTCTCTTGCTCTAGTTGTGTGGTTTGTTCTGTCACTCCTCAAGTAGATTTCTTGGATATTCAGAATGATTTGATATTTTTCTAGCTGTGTTCAAGTGAAGAGGCAAGCCTATGGTCCTTCTCATAGTTTGCCATCTTAGCTTCTCCCCCATTTAGTAGTACCTTAGATCTATGTTCTTTTAATTTTGATATCTTTAAAAAGTCAAATAAATAAAAGTCAAATAATACAATGACTATTAGAACTAATGATCTGCGTTAGCAAATAAATGCAGTATCTTAAATCTATAACCGTTATTTTCATTTAAAATAAAAAGCAACAGTTGACTATATTTTTCTGTTAGAAATTAAAACTCATGTAAGTCCCTTCAATCTATTAAAAACTTACCAAAATTCTGTTACAATTGTGTGATGAAGAGCTTTCATTGTTAATATACAGACCTATTTAAGATAATTTTAATTACCAAATGAAAATAGGAAGAAATATTCTTAGTTCTACATACTATCCTGGGACTTTAAAAACTTAATCTTATATTTAATATTTGAAGAGCTTATGTTTTAATAAAATTCTAAGCAATGGGTCTTCAATGATTATGTTAGTCATTTACATGTTTTCTTCAATGATACTGAAAACTACTTGCCATATACATTTACAGACATGTAGTGTATTTTATTTACTTTTCTGGTAGATAGCAGAGTGGCTGCCACATCCAAGGCCTTTACTATATGCATTTGATGAATGAATGAATGAATGGATGGAACGTTTTGTGCATATAGCCTATACATTGATTTCAGAGTGCTGTGACACATATTTAATTTAGGTCATCTGTTTTTTAATATATGTCACTCAATCTTGGTCCTATCCTTGCTTTTTCAAGGGAAAGCATAAGGGGAAATTTGCTTGGTGCAATGAGTGGACAGAAAAGACTTTTGGGAGAGAATAAGATTCTCAAGAATGCAGGACTTTATGGTGGGACAACATTGGCAATGTAACTTAAGTGTTTACATGTAATGATGAAAGACATATTAAAGATAGGATTAGATGCTTTTAAGAATGCTTTTAAGAAGAAATACCTGAAGTTAGTTGAGCAACAAGAATGAGGGCAATATTCTGGGCAAGAGAACAGTGTGAGCAAAGGTCCCTTGAAAGAAAATCAGGGTAGGAAAATAAAAGTTAAGTCACTGTGGCAACCATTTTGTTATGTAACTCCTCTGTCTCATCAATTCCATATTAACTGCTACCACAAAAAGCTTCCAACAATTATATTTTATCCCATCATTTTTCTTTTCATTCATTCATTCATTCATTCACTCAACATATAGTGACCATCTTCTATCTAGATACTATATAAATTACTAGGGAGTACTATATAAATTACTAGTTAAAAACAATCCTCAATCTTATAAGGAAAGCAGAAGTAAATAACCAATTAAAATGAAAACCTTTACCTTAAAAGTGTAAAGAAAGTGCTGTGGGAATATGTGTAAATGAGTTGCTAATTGTTCTTAAACGAGAAGAAAATTTGAGAGAGGCTTTTCAGAAGAAATAGAGTTTAAGCCAAATCTTAAAAGAAGAATGGGTATAACAGGCAAATGAGGAAGTGGAGTGGAAAGGCTTTTCAAGTGTTGTAAACAGCCTGTTTAAAGAATACTGATGTGGTGTGTTTATGAAGCTATGGTAGCTGGTGTGTTTTATAATCATAGAGTGTATGGCAGTGAGAAGTGAGTTGAGAAGAACAGACAGGACCACAGGCAGACAGTGAATTTTATTCTGTATGCAGGATAGGGCTATTTAGAATTTTAAGCATCAAAATAAATTGATTTAATTTACATTTCCTAAAGATCACTCTTATGATTCTGTGGAGAATGGCGGGAGAGGCATGGGTGAACAAGAATGAAACCAAGTAGAAGATTTTTGGTCTCTGCCAAGGGACTGAGGTCCCTAAATTAAGGAAGTTCCATATAAAAACAGAGGAGTGGATTGATTCAGAAAATAATATAATCCCTCTCTAAACTGCAAATGAGTCCCTGTTGTCTAACGAATAAAATATATTTCCCTTACCTTTACACTCGAAACCCTTCATTGTTTCTCTCGATGTATCTTTCTAGCTAAACTGTACTTCTGATGATACTTGGGCTCCATGAAATCATTTGCTCTTTCCTTTAAGAATCTTGATTTTTTTTTTTCTGTTTAGGAAATGGACACCACACATTAATCAAATGGCACTTTTAACAGTAAATACTTTTTAGAATAAAATCTTCTTTATTAAATGATAGCCTCTGTTAAGGAGAAATGGAATCCTTTATTTTTGATCATGTTCACTCACAGTAAACAGAATGTTCTGAAATTTTTTCTGTTAATATATGTGTGAATAAATGCATAAATGAAATATTAGTATTAGACCTAGTATTTGTTTTCCTTTGAAATTCCAAAGCAAGGGTAATTAGCAAAATTGAATGAAGCATCAAAAATATATGTACTCTGGTAAATAAACTGGAAAATTTATAAATTCTGTGGGAAAACCAAAATAATGAATTTTATCATATGTGATTATGACTTCATTGGACCTCTTCATGAAACTCTGCCATCTTTGCAACTTCATCAGTAAAAAGCAATTGACTTTAAGGATTGAAAAAAACTTACTTCTGAAAATCTAATCTCTTGTAAATAAGAAAATATTGAAAATTCTATATTTGCAAATAATGTATTTCTGCCTCAATGCCTTCTTAAAAATAAAAAAGTTTAGAATTCTTTTGAACAAATATATAAATCATGAAAGTAGAAAATGTAATTGCTTTCATAATCATGTAGATTCCAATCCTTTGACAATTTTATCACCTTTTATGAGCTTATGCTTATTCCAAGAATTTATTTGTAGCTAAAAACAAAGATTCATCCACTTTGTCAAATTATTATAGAAAAATGTTATGACTGTCTGCTGAGAATTTAAGACTAATATGATAGCAGCATTCAGAATCTCTCTTTAAAGGTAACTTCACTGGAATGTGATAACATCTATAAATTTTACCACTCAAATATATTTACATTACTAATTAAATTTTTATATAAAATCAGAGTAGTGTTGCTCTAATGCTTATATGAAATAGAAATATCCTTGTTAAATCTAGTAATGCCCTAGGAAAACTTTTGTAGTGAAAGTACAACTTATTTTGATTTATTCTTCTCTTTAAAAGGAAAGATATGTGGGTGTGTATGTGCATATACTTGTGTGTGTATGTGTGTGTGTGTGTGTATGAGTAGTGGAAAAAGTTAAAAATATAAGTAATAAAAATAAGGAATTTGGTCCATAATCTAGACTCTATTACTATTAAGTATATTTTAATATATGCTGTTAGTATTCTTTATTATGTATTTTTAAAAATGCATTATATCTACATACCATATTTTAAATATTTGTACTTAAAATTAAACTGTCTTTTCAAGTGATTAAATATTTTTTTCAAATTCATTTTAAGTGCCTCACTATTATACTATTTCATATATGTGTCATAATATACTTGATTTTATCCATGTTGCTGGACATGTAGTATGCTTCCAATTCTTTGTGCATAACTATGTTTATGCAGTGCTACTGCTATGCAGATTTTTGCCCCTCCAGATTATGCATCTTTTTGGCATTTTCTTTTAATATGAACTTTAGAAATGGAAATGCTATTCCAAAGCAAAATGTGCACACATATATTACTATCAATCTATTTTGATTAATTGAACTGCAGAAAGGTTGTACCAATGTACAATCTTGCCAACAGGGCTTGAGAGCAATAACTTCCCTCACTTCACCACTAATCACCACTAAGTTTGTAACTTTAAAGCAATCTTTGCCAATTCAGTTGGTACTGGTTATTAATAAGTTCAGAACACAATTATTCCTGACTCCCATAGGATCTTGTTATCCAAGTTAAAAAAAAAAACTGTACACTTTCACCAAGATCATTGTAAAAAGAGAATGAACTAAATGTAAATATTTCTCATATAAAACATTAACATTTATAACATTTTAACGTAAACTTTATTTATTTATATTTTATTATATTCAGATAGTCACCATATAGTACATCATTAGTTTTTGATGTAGTTCAATGATTCGTTAGTTGCATATAACACCCAGTGCTCATCACAACACATGCCATCCTTAATACCCATCCCCCGGCTACCCCTTCCTCCAATCCCCTTCCCTTTGAAACCCTCAGTTGATTCCTGGAGTCAATAGTCTCTCATGGTTTGTCTTCCTCTCTGATTTCCCGCTTCTTCAGTTTTCCCTCCTTTCCCCTATGGTCTTCTGTGCTATTCCTTATGTTCCACATATGAATGAAACCATATGGTAATTGTCTTTCTCTGCTTGACTTATTTTACTTAGCATAATCCTCTCCAGTTCTATCCATGTCAATGCAAATGGTGGGCATTCATCCTTTCTTATGGCTGGGTAATATTCCATTTTAAATATATACCACATCTTCTTTATCCATTCATCTGTTGAAGGACATCTTGGCTCCTTCCACAGTTTGGCTATTGTGGACATTGCTGCTATGAACATTGGGGTGCATGGGCCCCTTCCTTTCACTACATCTGTATCTTTGGGGTAAATACCTAGTAGTGCGATTGCTGGGTCATAGGGCAGCTATATTTTTAACTTCTTGAGGAACTTCCATACTGTTTTCCAAAGTTGCTGTATCAGCTTGCATTCCCACCAATAATGTAAAAGTGTCCCCCTTTCCCCATATCCTTGCCAACATTTGTTGTTTCCTGCCTTGTTAACTTTTGCCATCCTAACTGGTGTAAGGTGGTATCTCACTGTGGTTTTGATTTGAATTTCCCTGATGGCTAGTGATGTTGAACATTTTTTCATGTGTTTGTCAGCCATTTGTCTTCTTTGGAGAAGTGTCTGTTCATGTCTTCTGCTATTTATTAACTGGATTATTTGTTTTTTGGGTGCTGAGTTTGAGAAGTTCTTTATAGGTCTTGGATACCAGCTCTTTATCTGATATGTCATTTGCAACTACCTTCTCCCATTTTGTGGGTGGGCTCTTAGTTTTATTGACTATTTCCTTTACTGTGCAGAAGCTTTTTATCTTTATGAAGTCCCAAAAGTTCATTTTTGCTTTTGTTTCCCTTGCCTTTGGAGATATATTTTGAAAGAAGTTGCTGTGGCTGATGTCAAAAAGATTATTGCTTATGTTCTTCTCAAGAATTTTGATAGATTCCTATCTCACATTGAGATCTTTCATCCATTTAGAGTTTATCTTTGTGTATGGTGAAAGAGAATGATAAAGTTTCATTTTTCTATACATAGCTGTCCAATTTTCCCAGCACCATTTATTAAAGAGACTGTCTTTTTTCCACTGGATATTTTTTCCTGTGTTGTCGAAGATTATTTGACCATAGAGTTGAAGGTTCATATTTGGACTCTCTGTTTCATTGGTCTACATGTGTTTTTGTGCCAGTACCATGCTGTCTTCTTGATCACACCTTTGTAGTAAAGCTTGAAGTCAGGTAACATGCTGCACCCAGCTTTTTCTTTTTCAGCATTTTCTTAGCAATTCAGGGTCTCTTCTGGTTCCATACAAATTTTAGGATTGTTTGTTCCAGCTCTTTGAAAAATGCCAATTGTATTTTGATAAGGATGGCATTGAAAGTGTAGATTGTTCTAGGCAGCATAGAAATTTTAACAATGTTTATTCTTCCAGTCCATGAACATGGAAGGTTTTTCCATATTTTTGTGTCTTCCTCAATTTCTTTCATAAGTATTTTATAGTTTCTAGAATATAGATCTTTTACCTCTTTGGTTAAGTTTATTCCTAGGTATCTTACAGTTTTTGGTGTTATTGTAAATAGAATTGATTGCTTAATTTCTCTTTCTATAGTTACATTGTTAGTGTATAGAAAAGCAACTGATTTCTGTGCATTGATTTTGTATCCTGCCACATTGCTGAATTGCTATATGAGTTCTGGTAATTTGGGGGCAGAGTCTTTTGGGTTTTCCACAGAAAGTATCATGCTATCTGTGGAGAGAGTTTGATTTCTTCTTTGCCAGTATGAATGCCTTTTATTTCTTTTTGTTGTCTGATTGCTGACTAGAACTTCTAGTACTGTGTTGAACAATAATGGTGAGAGTGTGCTCCTGACCTTATGGGAAAGCTCTTAGCTTTTCCCCATTGAGAATATTTGCCATGGGCCTTTCATAGATGGTTTTTATGATACTAAGGAATATACCCTCTATGCCTACACTGTGAAGAGTTTTAATCAGGAAAGGATGCTGTATTTTGTCAAATGCTTTTTCTGCATCAGTTGAGAGGATTATATGGTTCTTGTCTTTTATTAATGTGCTCTATCACGTTGTTGATTTGTGAATGTTGAACCACCCTTACAATCCAGGAATAAATCTTATGTAGTCTTGATGGATAATCCTTTTACTGTTCTGTTGGATCCTATTAGCTAGGATCTTGTTGAGTATTTTGGCATCCATGCTCATCAAGGATACTGGTCTATAATTCTCTTTTTTGGTGGGATCTTTGCTTGGTCTTGGGATCAGGATAATGCTAGCCTCATAGAACAAGTTTGGAAGTTTTCCTTTTGTTTCTATTTTTTGAAACAGCTTCAGTAGACTAGGTATGATTTCTTCTTTAAATGTTTGGTAGAATTCCCTTGGGAAGCCATCTGGTCCTGGACTCTTGTTTTTTGGGAGGTTTTTGATTACAGCTTCAATTTTGTTACTTCAATTTTGTTACAGCTTCAATTTTGGTTATTGGTCTATTCAGATTATTTATTTCTTCCTGTTTTAGTCTTGGTAGTTTATAAGTTTCCAGGAAGTTACTGATTGCCTCTGGGTTGCTTAATTTATTGGCATATAGTTCCTGGTAATAATTTTTTTTTTAATTTTAATTAATTAATTAATTATTTTACTTTTTGTTTGAGAGAGAGAGAGAGAAAACATGATAAGGGAGAAGGTCAGAGAGATAGGCAGACTCCCCATTGAGCTGGGAGCCCCATGAGAGACTCAATCCCAGGATTCTGGGATCATGACCTGAGCTGACGGCATTCACTTAACCACTGAGCCACCCACACACCCCCTGGTAATAATTTCTAATTATTGTTTCTATTTCCTTGGTGTTAGTTCTGACTCTCCTCTTTCATTCATGATTTTATTAATTTGGGTCATTTCTCATTTCTTTTGGGTAAACTGGCCAGAGGTTTATCGATCTTGTTGATTCTTTCAAAGAACCAGCTTCTAGTTTCATTCATCTGTTCTACTGTTTTTCTGGTTTCTATTTCATTAATCTCTGCTCTAATCTTTATTATTTATCTTCTCCTGCTTGGTTTAGGTTTTATTTGCTGTTCTTTCTCCAGCTCCTTTAGGTCTAAGTTTAACTTGTGAATTTGAGATTTTTTTACTTTTTTGGGAGAGGCTTGGATGGCTATATATTTCCCCCCTGGGACCGTCTTTGCAGCATCCCATAGGTTTTGTACTGATGTGTTTTCATTCTCATAGGTTTCCATGAATTGCTTAAGTTCTTTCTTAATTTCCTGGCTGACCCAATCATTCTTTCACAGGACGCTCTTTAATTTCTAAGTGTTTGAATCCCTTCCAAATGTTTTTCTTGTCCTTGAGTTCCAGTTTCAAAGCATTGTGGTATGATAACATGCTGGAAATAATCTCAATCTTTTGGTATTGGTTGAGACCTGATTTGTGAACCAATATATGGTCTATTTTGGTGAATGTTCTGTGTGCACTTGAGAAGAATGTGTATTCTGTTTTAGGGTGGAAGGCTCTGTATGTATCTATGAGGTCCATCTGGTCCAATGTGTCATTCAAAGCTCTTGTTTCTTTGTTAGTCTTCTGCTTAGATGATCTGTCCATTGCTGAGAGTGGTGTGTTGAGGTCTCCTGCTATTAATGTATAATTATCAATTTGGTTAACAGTTGGCTAATTTAGTTGGCTGCTCCCATGTTGGGTACATAGATATTTATAACTGTTAGATTTTCTTGTTGGATAGACCCTGTAAGTATGATATAGTGTCCCTCTACATCTCTTACTACTGTCTTTGGTTTAAAATCTAATTTTTCTGGTATAAGAATTGCTACCTCTGCTTTCTTTTGAGGTCTGTTGGCTTGAAAAATGGTTCTCCATTCCCTCACTTTCAATCTGAAGGTGTCTTTCAGTTTAAAATGAGTCTCATATAGACAGCATAAGAATGTATATTGTCTTTTTATCCAGTCTGCAACCCTGTGCTGTTTCGTGTGCTCATTGAGGCCATTCATGTTGAGGATAACTATTAAAAGATGAATTTAGTGCCATTATATTGCCTATAAAGTCCGTGTTTCTATAGATTGTGTCTATAAATTTCTGGTCTATATTATTCTTGGGGTGTTTCTTCTTTCATAGAATCCCCCTTAATATTTCTTGCAGGGATGGCTTGGTGGCCACATATTCTTTCAGTTTCTGCCAGTCTTGGAAGCTCTTTTTCTCTCCTTCCATTCTGAATGACAGCCTTGCTGGAGAAAGTATTCTTGGCTGTATATTCTTCTCATTTAGTACCCTGGATATGTCTTGCTAGCTCTTTCTGTCTTGCCATGTCTCTGTGGACCGGTTTGACATTCTGATGTTCCTCCCTCCATATGTAAGAAATATCTTCTGCTTAGTTACTCTCAGGATAGCTTCCTTTGTTCTAAGATTTGCAAGTTTTACTATTATATGCCAGGGTGTTTGTCTGTTTTTGTTGCTCTTGGGTGGAGTCCTCTCTACTCTTGGACATGAATGCTTGTTTCTTTCCCTCAACTAGGGAACTTCTCAGCTACAATGTGCTGAAATATACTTTCTAGCCCTCTCTGTTTCTCCACCCACTCAGGGATCCCAGTAATTCTGACATTAGAACATTTCATGGCATCATTGAACTCTCTAAGTCTCATCTCATGGGCTTCTAGCTGCTTATCCTTAACATCCTTGGCTTCCTTCCTTTCTATCACTAATTTGTTCTTCTGCCTCATTTACCCTGGCTGATACCCTGAGTATCCAGCTTAGACTACATCTCATTCATAGCATTTTAAAGTTCAGCCTGGTTAGATCTCACTTCTTCCCTGAGATTCTATATTGTCACTAGTGGTTTTCTCAAGCCTTACTATCAACATCATAATTGCTACTCTGAAATCTATCTCCAACATCTTGCTTATATCCATATCCATTAGATGTGTGGCAGAGGCCATTGCCTCTGGTTCTTTTCTTGGTTGGAAGTTCCTCCTCCTAGTCATTCTTTTGAAGGATGGTTGAGGGAATGTACAGAGTCCAAATTATCAGTCATGACTCAAGCAAGATGCACCCTAGGAAAATCTGGAGCACCGGAAACCACCACTGAAAAAAACAAAGCCAAAATGAAACAGAAGAGTAAAATTTATAAAATTAAAAAGAAAATTGAAAAAAATTTTTTAAAAAAGCGGTGAGAAGAAGGGGGCTATAATCTCTTAATGTGGAGAAAGTAGGGCATTTTACTTGTTCCTGGGTATATTTTGCTCTGTTTGTAGATGACACTACTTCCCAAAATTACAAGGAAAATAAAACTTTTGTCTATATATATAAATATAAAGGTAGTATTGAATAGGGAAAAAAGAGTACAATGAGGCAAATATCTATAAAAAAATAGGTGTTAAAAAGTACCAAAAAAGCTACTATGAAATATATAAGTTGATATATTAGACATCTAGTTGAAATAAGAAAAAAAGGTAAAAAGAGAAAACAGAAACAGCATAGAGAAAGAATAAAGAGAAAAAGAGTTGTATCTAAAAAATAAACAAACTGCGAGGCAATGCCTTGAGCTCAATATACTATTTTCTCCTGGTGTTGGGCTTTTACAGTTATATGGGGATCATCGGGTTGTTATCCTCTTGTTCTTCCAGCTTGTCTTCTGTGGGAGTGGCCTTACCATGCTATTTCTCAGGCAACCATGCTTAGGCAGAGTTGCCCTACCTCTGTCAGGGGGCTGGGCTCAGTGGAAACTGGTTTTTTGAGCTTTTGTTCTCTTCTGTGGTATGGAAAGGTATGGCAAAATGGCCACACCCAAACCTCTGGCCCAGAGCGAGAAATCTCAGTCTGTTATCTTCACTTAACCCTCCAAGACACATCGTCTCCTTTTCTGTTGCTGAAAACCACAGCCTCCCACAGTGCATGCCCACAGTGACTCAGTGGTTGTCCCATGGCCCCCAGGTGTGTCCCTGCCCTTTGTGCTTCTAAAACCATGAGTGGCTTCAGGTTTGTAGGGGCTTGTGTGCACGGGTATACCTACAGCTCCTGGATCCTGCCTGGGCGCTGCTCTAAAGCCCTTTCCAGGCCACTACCCCCCTGCAAGTTTTTGCCTATCCCCAAAAGAGCAGGACACTTTTGTGCTCTGGTGTTATATCATTTTTCAAGTGCTCCCTTATGGAGGCTCCCTCCTCTTTCTGTTTATCTTTCAGTATCTTACCGCAGATTCATAACTCTGCCCTTCCTACCTCATGACAGGCAGTGTTTTTCTGCTTGTAGAGATCCAGATATATATTCTTACATCTCATGCTGATTTCATGGGTGTTCAGAATGGTTTGATAGATATCCAGCTAAATTCAGGGGACCGGTTAAAATGGGGTCCCCTTCTCCTCTGCCATCTTGCTTCTCTCCTTATAACATTTTAAACAGTAGATGGTTATTAGGTTAACATTTACTTTGAAGCCCAGATATCTTATATATGGTCTCTTTGGGGTCTGTTATATTATCTTGATTATGTTTTATTTTGTAATGTTGTTTTCCATTGGAAGATTTCATTTCTCACCTTCTAAGCTTCTCACAATATGAGGTGGCTTCAAGGTGGCTGGATATTTTGGGATGTGTGAAAGAGTCCATATGGGATTAAGGAAAAACAAAGTGTATCTTTTCAAATTTAGAAGGATTTTAAAAAGCAAAACAAAAACAAGTTCTTGTTTTCTAGGCAGAGAGCATCAGTAACAGCAAAAAAAAAAAATCACCTATTGTGTATGAATTGTTGCATTGAGGTGAAGGGACACAATGAATTATAATAATGTTTATTTTGTATGTTGTGGACCTCTAAAATGAGCATGTGGATTTTATAATTTAATTCTTACAACAACTATAGGTGGGATATAATTATGAGTTTTGTTCCCAGGTCAGAAACCTCTGGCTGAAAATTTACATTTTATTTGTTGCAATTCACAAAGTAAGTTACTCTCTGACCAAGGATTCAACCCTAAGTCTTAACTGAAGTCTAATTCATAGGGCTAGAAGAAGGCCTTTGTTTCAGGGGTTGTCCCAAAATAACCTTAGGAAACCAAATCTAGTAGTAGTTAAATTATTTGCCCAGAGTTATTTAGAGAATCAAGGAAAAAATCAAAATGTGCTTATTTCTTTATGAGAAACATCATGTATATATATATATGTTATCTTCTATGTATATATACACATGTATATGTGTGTGTATATATATATATATATATATGTAAAACATTTTCTGAAATATGTTATATCCGATCGATTCTGCCAGCCCTGTCCAGTAAAAATATGTCACATGCTACATTTGTAATTTGATATTTTCTGGTTAGATCACCTTTAAAAAAGTAATGGCAAGTATGTGGAGAAATTGGAACACTTGCACCCTGTTGGTGGGAATGTAGACTGGCACAGCTGCTATGAAAAAGAATTTGGACATTCTAAAAAGTTAGAATTACCATATTATTCAGCAATCCAACTTTTGGATATTTGTGCAATAGATTGAAATCAGGGACTTGAAGAGATATTAGCAGTATTGTCATCTGTTGCATTACCATACACTAATTATTAAGCAGCAGAAATAGAGATTAAGGAAACAATTCCAAACAAATTCCATTTACAATTCCACTAAAAATAATAAAATACCTAGGAACAAACTTCACCAAAGAAGTGAAAGACCTGTAATCTGAAAACTATAAAGCACTGATGAAAGAAATTGAAGATGACACATTAACCAAAATATGGAAACAACCTTAATGTCCATTAGCAGAGAAATATATAAAGAAACTGTGGCATATTGATACAAAGAAATACTGTTGAATTTTGAAAACAAAGGAAATTCTATAATATGTGAGAACATGAATATGTTCTTCATAATATTAAACTGAATAAAATAAATGAGTCCTTTTTGCCCCAAAGAGGACAAATACAACATGATTCTTACTATATGAATGAGGTATCTAAACAGATTCATAGAATCAGAGTGAAAGACTGTTACCATGGGAAATAGAAATAGGGAGTTATAATTAACAGGCATAAAGTTTCAGTCAAGCAAGATGAATTCACTTTAGAGATTTACTATACAGCTTTGTTCCTAAAGTTAACAATAATATATTTTTAAAATTTTGTTGAGAGTAGGTTTCATATTAAGTGTTCTTGCCATAATTAAAAAAAAAAGTTTGAAAACAATTATTTTACTGGAAACCATAGACTTCTTCAGTAATTAATGTCAAAATACAATTTATATTATCTTGAACCAGATACATTGTGAGGCAGCAGTTCTATTTATTCACTTCCACACAATAGATTTGAAAAAGAGCATCATTATTATGTTAGGGAATGAGGTGATTCGGGAGCACATTGCCTCACCTAAAATGCACATTATTCTTTTATCTTCAAGAAACTTAAGGCCCTTGAAAGCTGTGTATACATACTCATAGTATACTGAAACATCTGGACTATGTTTATAATGATCAAGGACCTTAAATTTCTCAAAGCTAGGAAAATAGTGTGTATTTTAGTTGAAGACACAAACACACACACAAAATAAATGGCTATCCTTTTAAATTGCCAGGCTATGTTTCTCACACTTTAGGGTGTTTCAGAATCTTATTTTACATAAAATAAAAATATGATTGTGAGTTTCTCCTAAAAATCTTATGTGTGGGAATGATTCAGATTAGCATTGGTTTTAAATTTCATTATAAAACTAACTGCTAAGTTATATGTAAAAGACAGTCATCCAATATATTATGTACTGATGTAAAACTGACCAACTGATAAATTAATTTAGGTTCTTTTCTTTTTCTAAGGTTATTGGTAATAATAAGTATGTGTTAAAGACATTTGTGATGTTCAGTTTTCATTCAGAGTAATCTCCAACTCATGGTTTTTCTATTCCCTATTTTGCAGCTTCGGTTTTTCGGATGCTTCTATACTGTAAATTTCATTTTGAGATTTAATCATACCAACTATTGCAGTTTGATACAGATAACTTTTTTTTTCTTGTTTTATTAAGAAATAATTGACTGACAGGCATACTGTGGAGATATGGGTTTTGTGCCAGGCTACTTCAATAAAGCAAATATCACAATAAAATAAGTCAAGTTAATTTTTTGGTTTTCCAGTTCATAAAAATCTATATTTATACTATACTGTAGTTTTAAAAATATGCAATAGTGTTATGTCTTTTTTTAAAAAACCCAATATACATATCTTAATTAAAAAATACTTTATTGCTAAAAATGCTAACCATCATCTGAGCTTTCTATGATGCATTATCTTTTTGCCAGAAAAGGGTCTTACCTCAATGTTAATGGCTCCTGACTGATCAAGGAGGTGTTTGCTGAAAGTTGGGGTGTCTTTGGCAGTTTATTAAAATAAAACAATAAAGTTTTCTACGAGGACTGACTTTTATTTTCATAAGTATTTTTTCTGTAGCATATGATACAGGTTGATAGCATTCTACCCACAGTAAAACTTGTTTCAAAATTAGAGACAATCCTCTCAACCCCTTCCACTGTTTTGTCAACTAAGTTTTTGACAACTAAGTTGTCAACTAAGTTTAATATTCTAATTATTTTGCTGTCATTTCAACAATCTACACAGCATCTTCACCAGAGTCAATTCCGTCTCCAGAAGCCACTTTCTTTGCTCATCCATAAGAAGCAATTCTTCACCCATTAAAGTTTTTACATGAGATTTCAGCAATTCAGTCACATCTTCAGGCCTACTTCTAAATCTAGATAGTAAAAAAAAAAAAAATTGAAATATTGTGAGAATTACCAAAATGTGACACAGAAACATGAAGTGAATAAAGGTTGTTGGAAAAATGGTGCCTGCCAATAGACTTGCTCAATGCAGGGTTGCCACAAACTTAAAAATCATGATATCTGAAAAGTGAACAAAGTATAATAAAATAAAGCAAGGTATGCTTTCTATCATTGTATAAGTTTAAGACATACAGCACTAGAGTTTGATTTAAATTTATTGTGAAAAAATATCATAGTAAGTTCAGTTAACATCCGTCTTCTCATATAGATGTAATTGAAAAAAAGAAAAAAAAACCAGCAGAATAAAATAAAGAAAAATTTGTGATGAGAACTGTTAGGTTTACTCTGTTAATAACTTTCCTATATATTATACAACAGTGGCAGCTGTAGTCATTATGCTGAACATTACATCCCTAGTCCTTATTTAACTTATTACTTGAAGTTTGTATCTTTGGGCCACCTTCCTCTAATTTCCCCTCCCCCCCATCATCTGCCTCTCATAACCACAAATCTGATCTCTATTTTTATGATTTTGGATTTTTTTATTTGATTTTGTTTAGATTATAAAGATAAGAGAGATCATACAGAGTAAGACAATACAGTATATATATATATATATATATATATATTTTGTCTTACTTTACTTAGCATAAAGCCTTCAAGTTCTACCCATGTTGTTGCAAATGGTTGGATTTTTCTGTTTTTTTTATGGCTAAGAAATATCCGTATCTATAACATGTATCTATCTTATGTATACATGGTATGTATGATATATATATTGTTTGTTTGTGTTTCTCTTCCTTACTCTAGCTAAGGGGTTGTTAATTTTGCTTATTTTTTCAAAGAACCAACTCCTAGTTTTGTTGGTATTTTCTATTGCTTTTCTGTTCTCTATTTCATTTATTTCTGTTCTAACCTTTATTATTTCCTTTCTTCTGCTAACTTTGGCTCAGTTTTTGTTTTTCTAGTTCCTTAAGGTGTGCCAGGTTGTTTATTTATGATCTTTCTTGCTTCTTAATGTAGATGTTTATTGTTGTGAAGTTCTCTCTTAGAGTTGCTTTTGCTACGTTCCACAAGTTCTGATACTGTGATTCCATTTTTGTTTGTTTTAAGAAACTTTTTATTTCCCCATTGGTTTCTTCTATGATCCTTTGGTTGTTCAGGAGATTCTTATTTAATTTCCATGTTTTGTGACTTTTCCATTTTTCCTCTTGTTAATTGATTTCTAGTTTCATGCCATTGTTGTCAGAGAAGATACTTGGTATGATTTCCATCCTCCTGAATTTGCTGAAACATGTCTTGTGGCTTAACACATGGTCTATCCTAGAAAATATTCCATGTATGCTTGAGAAGAATGTATATTCTGCTGTTGTTGAGTAGAATGTTCTCTATATGTCTGTTAAGTCCAGTTGTTCTTTAGTATTATGCAAATCCACTATTTTCTTATTCTCTATTTGAATGATCTGTCCATTGTTAAGAGTGAAGTATTAGTGTCTCCAACTATTATTATAGAAATGTTTATTCCTCCTTTTAGCTCTGTTAGTTTTTGCTTTATATATTTACGTGCTCCAATGCTGGTCTGAAAATATTTATAGTTGTGTTGTATTCTAGGTATATTGACCACTCTATCATTATGTAATGACTTTGTTTCTTTTTACCATTTTTGGTTTAAAGTCTGTTTTGTCGGGGCGCCTGGGTGGCTCAGTGGTTTAAGCCGCTGCCTTCGGCTCAGGTCATGATCTCAGGTCCTGGGATCGAGTCCCGCATCGGGCTCTCTGCTCGGCAGGGAGCCTGCTTCCCTCTCACTCTCTCTGCCTGCCTCTCTGCCTACTTGTATCTCTCTCTGTCAAATAAATAAATAAAATCTTAAAAAAAAAAAAAGTCTGTTTTGTCTGCTATGACTATAGCTACCCCTGTCTTTTTTTGTGGTTGTTGTTATCATTTGGTTAAAATGTCTTTTTGCATTCCTTCCTCTGCAGTCATTATGTGTCTTCAAGCTTGAAGTCAGGCAGCATATTGTTAGATCTTTGTTTTTATCTATTCAGACATTTTGTGTATCTTAATTGGAGAATTTAATCCATTTCCATTTAAGGTAAATAGTGGCATGTAAGGATATACTTTTGATATTTTGTTCATTATTTTCTGCTTTTGAAGATCAATTGTTTTGAAGATCAATTGTTTCTTGAAGATCAATTGTTTCTTGTTTTTTTCCTCCTGTTTTTTAATGTTTTGATGTCTTTTGACATCAGGATGTTCTGACTTCTTGATAACGTCCTTTTTTTAAATTAAATTTTTAATTTTAATTCCAGTATTCTTATATTAGTTTCATGTATACAATATAGTGATTTAACAATTTTATACATTACTCATTGTTCATCATGATAAGTATACCTTTAATCGCTATCACCTATTTCATTCTTCCGCCCTCTCCACCTTCCCTCTGGTAACCATCAGTTTGTTCTCTATCATGAAGGGTCAGTTTCTTGGTTTGTCTCTGTCTCTCTCTTTCCCCCACCTTTTTTTTCTTTGTTTTGTTTCTTAAATTCTACATTTTTTTTGTTTTGTTTCTTAAATTTGTTTTGTTTTGTTTCTTCAATTTGTTTTGTTTCTTGGGGCACCTGGGTGGCTCAGTGGGTTAAAACCTCTGCTTTCAGCTCAGGTCATGATCCCAGGTCCCGGGATCGAGCCCGGCATTCGGCTCTCTGCTCAGTGGGGTACCTGCTTCCTCCTCTCTCTCTCTCTGCCTGCCTCTCTGCCTACTTGTGATCTTAGTCTGTCAAATAAATAAATAAAATCTTTAAAAAAATTGTTTTGTTTCTTAAATTTGTTTTGTTTGTTGTTTTGTTTCTTAAATTTGTTTTGTTTTGTTTCTTAAATTTGTTTTGTTTGTTGTTTTGTTTCTTAAATTTGTTTTGTTTTGTTTCTTAAATTTGTTTTGTTTGTTGTTTTGTTTCTTAAATTTGTTTTGTTTTGTTTCTTAAATTCTACATATGGGTGAAATCGTATGGTATTTGTCTTTCTCTGACTGACTTATTTTGGTTAGCATTATATAGGGTAGCTCTATCCATGTTATTGCAAATGGCATGATTTCATTCTTTTTTATGGCTGAATAATATTCCATTATATGTATCACATATGTGTATATGTTTTCATATACACAATGTATATTTATTAAAAATATATATTACATACATAATATGAATATGTATTTATTATATCTTCTTTAGCCAATCATCAGTTGATTGATACTTGGGCTGCTTCCATAATTTGGCTCTTGTAAATTATACTGCAATAAACATGGGGTACATGTATTGCTTTGAATTAGTATTTTGTATTTTGGGAGTAAATACCCAGCAGTGTGATTCTTAGATTGCGTAGTTCTATTCTTAACTGTCTGAGGAAATTTCATATGTTTTCCAGAGTCACTACACCAGTTTGCTTTCCTACCAACCGTACACAAGGGTTCTTTTTTTTTTTTTTACCATATCCTTGATAATACTTGTTTTTTCCCGTGTTCTTTTTTTTTAAAATTTTAGCCATTCTGACAGATGTGAAGTGGTATCTCATTGTAGTTTTGATTTGCATTTTCCTGATGATGACTGATAATAAATGAATTCAGTAATGTTTCAGAATACAAAATCAATGTACAGAAATCTGTTGGATTTCCATATACTAATAATGAAGAAGCAGAAAGAGAGATTAATGAAACAGTTCCAAACAAATTCCATTTACAATTGCAGTAAAAATAATAAAATACCTCTGAATAAACCTAACCAAAGAGGTGAAAGACCTATACTGTGAAAACTATAAAACACTGATGTAAGAAATTGGAGATGGCAAAAAGAAATGAAAACCATTCTTATGGGTTAGAAGAACAAATACTATTAAATGTCTATACTACCCAGAATTGGGGGTTTCAGAATTCCAGTCTTCAGATTATATTATAAAGCTATAATAATCAAAACAGTATGGTAGTGGCACAAAAATAGACAGATCAATGGAGCAGAATAAAAAGCCCAGAAATAAACCCACAATTATATGGTCAAGTAATCAACAAAGGAGAAAATAATATGCAATGGGAAAATGACAGTCTTTTCAACAAGTGATGTTAGAACTGGACAAATTCTTATAAAGTAATGAAACTGGACCTCTTTCTTACACCAAAAATAAACTTGATATGGATTAAAGACCTAAGTGTGAGACCAGAAACTATAAAAATCCTAGAAGAGAGCACAGGCAGCAATTCCTCTGATACTGGCTACAGCAACATTTTTCTAGGTAGGTCTCCTGAGGCAAGAGAAATAAAACAAAAATAAGCCGTTGAGACTACATCAAAATAAAAAGCTGCACAGCAAAGGAAACAATCAACAGAACTAAAAAGCAACCTACAGAATGGGTGAAGATATTTGCAACTGATATGCCCAATATAGGGTTAATGTTGAAAATATATAAAGAACTGCTATAAATCAACACTATAAAACAATCCAACTAAAAATGGGCAAAAGACATGAACAGACGTTTCTCCACAGATGTACAGATGGCCAACAGACACATGAATAGATGCACAACATCGCTTATCTTGTTCTTTTGTATAAATACTACAGGATTCTCCCCTGTGGTTACCATGAGGTTTATGTAAAATATTGTAAACTTACAACACCCAAATTTAACTATAACAACTTAACTATAATAGAATTCATAATTTTACCCTATTTCTCCTTCCCCTACACTTTATTTCTCACATTATAGATTGTTACTGTTACATTTTATATGTGTTTTATATTGTGTATCTAATAACAGTTCATTATAATTCTTGTTATTTTTAATACATTGGCAATTTTTATATTTTTAAACTAATTATAAGTGAATTATGAATGACTATTACTATATTGCAGAGTCTAACTATGATTGTATATTTGCTATTTCCAGTGAGATTTACACTATTATTTTTTTATGACACTTATTAGTATATCATTTCTTATAAGGCAAGTCTGTCAGTAAATAAAATCTTTCAGCTTTGTTCATTCAGGTAAGTCTATATCCATCTTTCATTTATGCAAAGCAGTTTCACCAGGTATAGAATTCTTGGCTGACACTTGTTTTCTTTCAGTATTGTGACTATGTCATCCCATTCTCTCCTAAAAAGTTTATGTTGAGAAATATGCCAGTAGTCTTATGGGGGTTCCCCTATATATAACTTCTCTCTTTTCTCTTGATGCTCTTAAAGCTTTTTCTTTGTCTTTGACTTTTAACAGTTTAATTATAATGTTAGTCATACATTCTAATTTTGATATATCCCTATTATAATTTTGGTGTAGCTCTTTTGGTGTGGCCCTATATGAATCCAATCTTTTCAGGTCTTTCGTATCTCATCAATCTGGATTTTCATTTCTTTCTTCAGATTTGGAAAGTTTAATCCTCATTATTTAAATATACTTTCTGTTCTTTTTGACTTGTTCAAAAATTCCCATAATGTGACTATTGTTTCTTTTCATTGTGTCTAATAATTCCCATAGACATTCTTTTTTTTTTCTTTTGTAAAATTATTTCCTTGATTGATCATTTCTAATATTATGTTCTGCATGTCACTAATTCTTTCTTATGTATAGTCTACTACTTTTGAAACTCTATTGAATTCTTCAGTTCAGTTATAGTATATTTCAACTCTGGTATTTTTTGTTCATTTTGTTTTGTTTTTTAATTATCCCTATTTATTTGTCAAATTTCTCATTTTATTGATGCATTGTTTTTCTAGTTTTGTTTTGTTTCTGTTTTCTTATAGTCACTTCCTTAAAAGGATGATTCTAAATTATTTCTCTGACACTTCATATATCTCCATTTCTTTAGTGTCAGTTATTGGGGCTTTATTAATTTCCTTTGGTGGTGTCATATTTACCTAATTATTTTATCTAAACCTTAGTGTTTCTTCATTTACATAACTGATCCTCTTTTAGATTTCATAGGCTTGTTTGGGAGAGACCATTCTTCCCCAGTCAGTTCAGTTTAGCTGTCTAGGTATGTTTCTGGTAATGCTCTTCATTAAGCAGGGCCTGCTATTATGGTCTATGTTTTAGTGAAGCAGCCCTTTGAGGTCTAAAGATGGAGGTGGGGGTCCATTGTCTGAGAACAATTGGATAGGACTGCTGACTTGTTTTCTACCCAAGTCAGGATGTAGGATAGGTTGTGCATTTGCCTGAATTCTCTAGTCAGGCTTACTAGATGGTTGGGAATGGGGTCTATATTCAGTAGTAGATGGGGCTATGAATTTGGTCTTCTAGCAGGACTGGACCTAAGGTTTTTACAGCTCACTGTTAGGAATTTGAAGGTCAGAGTCAGAGTCACAATTTTAGGTCAGAATGTGTACTGAATTCTCTGGTCAGGTGAAGCCACCAGTTTTTCTTTGCAGAAGAATGATATCAGGGGCCATGCACTCTGCTCAAATGTCACTGTATATAGTGCTGTTAAATGGAACATGCAGCTTCCCACATGCTCTGGTTAGGTTCCTTGTCTGGACAAGCTAAAGGACATATTCAGCACAGAGGGGGCTATGAATTCAATTTCCTGACTAGACCAAATAGGAGAAGTAGCTCTAAAGCCTGCAAAACTCATTGTTGTCTTAACTCAAGCTGCCCTATACCCCAAGTTCCTTGACTGAACAGGACCACTGGCTTTTTTTCCTTTAAACTATTGGTTCTTCCAGCCTACCTCTTTGTTCAAATGCTATTGGGCTGCCTAGCTTTCAAGAGTTATCTCCAGATCTTCTGATCAGATGAGGTGAGAAGACAATACACAGTTGGTAGGAATGTGATTCAACTCCTTCCCTGGGCATGATTAAAGTGGACTCTAAAGCCAAAGGTCAACAGCATGACTCTTGTGGAGGCCAGTGGACACTTCAGTGTACTCCTGTGGAGAAGAAGGGCAGACAGTCAGGGCGGGGGGGGGGGGGGCAGGAGGAGAGATCTGAGGTTCCCCTGGGATGCACTGAAAGAGACAGTTCCCCCTTCTTGGAATAAATCTGGGAAAGGTGGGACTGCATCTCTGGGGACAAAAGAGCCAGTGAGTGCCATTTCCCTCCCCTGTCCCTCAGCATAAACTAACTTCAGTAAGCAGTGTAGTGCCAAGAGTAGTGCCCTAAACTACTCACACCAAACCCTGCCCTCTGCATTCTGCTGGTGCTGCTTTTCCTTGGCAAGTGTTCCTGAGAACTGGAGCAGTGGGCCTGGAAGACCATCACAAATCCCCCCACATGCACCATGTCTGCTGAACATAGAGTTCTGTAAAGCCTCTGCTTTCCTGGAAATAGCATCATGTCTCTTGTAGCAAGCAGATAAGAGCACACCTAGTCAAAACTCACCACATTTTGGCCAAGGTCCAAACACTTCTCATTACAGGCAAGAAGAAAGTCAGCAAAGGAGTACCTGAGGGAAAGAGCAACCAAATCACAGGAGCAGAGTGCACATACACACCAGAGACACATCCTGCAGCGCCAGGATCTTGGTATATTCACTCTTCTTCATAAAGCCATTACTTTCAGGAACTGGATATGTAACAAGCTTTCCTAACATAGAGGAGAAGACAAAGTCCTAGACAGAATGCCATGATGGAATGCATCCCAAAATAAAGAATAAGAAAAGGTCATGGCCAGGATTTAATAAAAAACAGATTTAAGTAATATGCTTGATCTGAAATTGAAAGCACCAGGATCCACCTGGATTTAGAAAATCATAGAAGACACAAGGGGATCCCTCACCATGGAGATAAAATACCTATAAAAAGTAGACCAAAATAAAAATTGCTATAACTAAGTTGCAAAACCAACTGAATCTAATGACCACAAGGATGGAAGAAGCAGAGAAATAAAAAGTGATATAAAAGTTAAATTATAGAACATCCTGAAGCTGATAAGTGGGAATGAAAAATATTGGATCACATGAATGTAGACTTATGAACTTATCAATTTCATAAAATGTAAATGTAATAACATTTGTATCATAGGAGTTCCAGAAGAACAGAGGGGAAAGTTGGCAGAAGGATTATTGAGGAAATTATAGCTAACATCCTTAATTTGGGGGAGGAAACAGTCATCTAGACCCAGGAAGAACAGAGATCTCCTATCAATTGAATAAAAGCAGGCTAACACCAAGATATGTTATATTTGAATTTGCAAAATATAGAGATGAAGAAAAAAGATACTAGAAGCTGCAAAAGAGTTCCCTAACTTCCAAGGGAAGACAAATAGGATAGCAGCAGACCTCTCCACAGAACCTTGGCAGGCCAGAAGAAAATAGCATGATATATTCAATGTGCTGAATGGGATGAATATGGAACCAAGAATATTCTAACCGGCAAGGCTGTCATTTAGAATAGGAGAAGAAATAATGAATTTTCCAGACAGACAAAAACTAAAGGAGCTTGTGACCACTAAAACCAGCCCTGCAAAAAATATCAAAGGGGAATTTTGAGTGGAAGAGAAAGACCAAAAGTGACAAAACTAGAAATGGAACAATGAGTTAACAAATAATACAATAACATTAAATTCATATATATATCAATAATCACTCTGAATGTATATGACCTAAATGCCCCCCCATCAAAGACGCAGGGTGTCAGAATAGATTAAAAAACCAAGACCCATCTACATGCTGACTACAGCAGACTCATTTTAGACCTAAAGACACTTGCAGATTTAAAGTGAAGAGGTAGAGAACCATTTTTCATGCTAATGGACATCAAAAGAAAGCTGGAATAGCCACTCATATCAGACAAACTAGATTTTAAACTAAAGACTGTAACAAGAGATGAATAAGGGTACTATATCATAACAAAGAAGTATAGCCAACAAGAAAAGCCAACAATTGTAAATATTTATGCCCTCAATGAGGATTACCCAAATTTATAAACCAACTAATAACAAACAAAAAGGAACTCATTGATAATAATACAAGAATAATAGGAGATTTTAACACCATACCTACATCAATGGACAGATCATCTAAGCAGAAAACCAACAAAG
The DNA here is from genome assembly GCF_922984935.1 of Meles meles. Lineage (NCBI taxonomy): Eukaryota > Metazoa > Chordata > Mammalia > Carnivora > Mustelidae > Meles > Meles meles. Next base: position 33,051,778 of record NC_060072.1, read on the forward strand.
AAACAATGGCTTTGAATGACATACTGGACCAGATGGACTTAGATATATTCAGGACATTTTATCCTAAAGCAGCAGAATACACATTCTTTTTGAGAGCACCTGGAACGTTCTCCAGAATAGATCACATACTGGGTTACAAATCAGGTTTCAACAAGTAACAAAAAAGATTGAGACAATGCTATGTGTATTTTCCAAATACAATGCTATGGACCTTGAAGTCAACCACAAGAGAATTTTTTGAAATATGACAAATACATGGATTTTAAACAATATCCTACTAAAAAATTAATGGGTCAACAAGGAAATTAAAGGATAAATTTAAAAAGTACGTGGAAATAAATGAAAATGATAGCACAACATTCCAAATCCTTTGGAATACAGCAAAAGTGCTTGTGAAGACAGAAGTAGATAGCAGTGCAGGCCTACCTCAAGACGCAAGAAAAATCTCAAATAAGCAACCTGACTTTACACCAGTGGAGCTAGAAAAAGAACAACAAAGGAAACCTAAAGCCAGCAGAAGAAGGAAAGTAATAAAGCTTAGAGCAGAGACGAATGATATAGAAACAAACAAACAAAAAAGCCAATAGAACAGATCAATGAAACTAGGAGTTGTCTCTTCAAAAGAATTAATAATACTGATAAACCCCTAGACAGACTTATCAAAGAAAAAAGATTAAAGATCCAAATATCTTAATCTCACAAAACAAACTGGGGATTGCTGGGAGGAGGTGGGGTTGGGAGAGGGGGAGGGGGGTTATGGACATTGGGGAGGGTATGTGCTATGGTGAGTGCTGTGAAGTGTGTAAACCTGGCGATTCACAGACCTGTACCCCTGGGGATAAAAATACATTATATGTTTATAAAGAAATAAAAAAAATAAAAAATTAAAAAAAAGAAGCATGACATATTCCAAATAAATAAAATCAAGAATGAGAGAGAAAAGATCACACCAACACCACAGTAATATAAACAATTGAAAGATAATATTATGAAAAATTATATGCTAACAAATTGAGAAATCTGGAAGAAATGGATAAATTCCTAGAAACATATAAACCACCAAAAGTGAAGCAGGAAGAAATAGATTTGAACAGACAGATAACAGTTAAGAAATTGAGTCAGTAATCAAAAATCTTCCAACAAACAAAAGTCCAGGGCCAGATGGCTTCCTAGGGGAGTTCTACCAAACATTTAGAGAAGAATTAATAAATATTCTTTTCAAACTGCTTCAAAAAAAGAAATGGAAAAAAGATTTCCAAACTCCTTCAGGGGACAAACATTATCTTGATTCTAAGACCAAAGACCCCACTAAGAAAGAGAACTACAGGCCAACATTCCTGATGAAGATGGATGCAAAAATTTTCAACAAAATACTCAGCAAATTGAATCCCACAGTACATTTAAAGAATTATTCACCATGATCAAGTGGGATTTGTTCATGGGCTACAAGGGTGGTTCAATATTCATAAATCAACTAATGTGACACACCACATTAATAAAAGAAAGGATAAGAACTGCATGATTCTCTCAAAAGATGCAGAAAAAGCATTTGACAAAAATACACCATCCATTCTTGATCAAAATCCCTCAACAAAGTATTGATAGAGGAATATACCTCTACATAATAAGGCCATGTATGAAAGAACCACAGCTAATAACCTCAAGGGGGGAAAACCTCGTAATTTTCTTCTATGGTCAGGAATAGGATAGAGATGTCTAATCTCACCAATTATTCAATTATTCAACATAGTACTGAGAATTCTAGCCTCAGCAATCAGATAACAAAAAGAAATAAAAGGCATCCTAATCAGTAAGGAAGAAGTCAAGCTTTCTCTATTTGCAGAGGACATGATACTCTATGTAGAAAACTGGAAACACAGCACCAGATAGTTACTAGAACTGAGACATGAATCTACTAAAGTCTCAGGAGACAAAATCAATGTACATAAATTTATTGCATTTCTATACACCAATAATGAAGCAGCAGAAAAAAACAAACAAACAAGGAATTGATCCCTTTTACAATTGTACCGAAAATCGTAAGATACCTAGGAATAAACCTAATCAAAGAGATTAAAGATCTGTACTCTGAAAACTATAAAACACTGACGAAAGAAATTGAAGAGGACACAAAGAAATGGAAAAACATTCCATGCTCATGGATTGTAAGAACAAACATTGTTAAAAAGTCTATTCTACCCAAAACCAATCTGCACATTTAAGGCAATCCCTATTAAAATTCCACCAGCATATTTCACAGAACTAGAAATCCTAACATTTGTATGGAATAAAAAAAAAACAAAAAAAACCAAAAAAAACCCAGGATAGCCAAAGCAATCTTGAAAAAGTAAAGCAAAGCTGGAGGTATCACAATTCTGGACTTCAAGTTATATTACAAAGCTGCAGTGATCAAGACAGTATAGTAATGGGACATAAGACACATAGATTAATGAAACAGTATAGGAAACCCGGAAATGGGCCCACAACCATATGATCAACTAATATTCAACAAAACAGGAAAGAATATCCAAAGCAAAAAAGACAGTCTCTTCAACAAATAGTATTGGGAAAACTGGACAGCAACAAGGAAAAGAAAGAAACTGACCATTTTCTTAGACCACACACAAAAAATAAATCAAAATGGGTGAAAGTCCTAAATGTGAGACCTAAAACTATAAAAATGCTGGGAGAGGGGCGCCTGGATGGCTCTGTGGGTTAAAGACTCTGCCTTCGTCTCAGGTCATGATCTCAGGGTCCTGGGATTGAGCCCCACTTCGAGCCCTGCAGCATCAGGCTCTCTGCTCAGCAGGGGGCCTGCTTCCTCCTTTCTCTCTGCCTGCCTCTCTGCCTACTTGTGATTTTTGTCGGTCAAAAAAATAAAATCTTTAAAGAAAAAAAAAAAGAATGCTTTAAAAATGCTGGGAGAGAACGCAGGCAATAATCTCTTTGACATCAGCTATACATACTTTTTTCTAGATACATGTCCCAAGGCAAGGGAAACAAAAGCAAAAATAAACTATTGGGACTACATCAAAATGAAAAGCTTCTGCATAGTGAAGGAAACAATCAACAAAACTAAAAGTCAGCCTACTGAATGGGAGAAGATATTTGCAAATGACATGTCCAATATAGGATTAATATCCAAAATACATAAAGAACTTACAAAACTCAAACCCCCCAAAAATAAATCATCCAAATTTTAAAAATGGGCAGAAGATAGGACCTGACATTTATCCTAAGAAGACATCCAGTTGGCCAACACACACTTTAAAAAAGTCTCAACATCACTCATTATCAGGAAATGTAAATTAAAACTATAATGAAATATCACCTCACACATGTCAGTATAACTAAAACCAAACACTAGAAACCAGTGTTAAGGATATGTAGAAAAAAGAACCCTCTTGCAATAATAAAAAGAACCTTTTGCAATCCCACTAATAAGAATCCCTCTTATTAGTGGGATTGCAAACTGGTGCAGCCACTGTGGAAAACAGTTTGGAGGCACCTTAAAAACATACTGTCTGTAAAAAACATGTTTTATAATGCTAAGTATCTTAGCAATTGTGTGACCAGAGACAAGTTGAAGTAAATGCATACTTTTTATGGAATATATAGATTCTCACAACCATGCCCCATTTTCCTGAAAATTTTTCCAAATTAATGTCTAGCAATTTATTATATATTTTATGTTATCATATGATATATATGTTATACAATATATATTATTATATTATATATTAAATACACTGTATACTTTTTATACATATATATTATATATTTGAAATTACACAGTTATTCCAAAAATTACAGCAGTAATATTAGACATCAATTTTATAATATTAAATTATTCTTTGTGTATTTTATACTTGAATCTTTCAAGGAATAAATAAATTTCTTGCAGTTATAATGTTTCCAATCCTCTGTACAATTGTGTTTAACTTAACCATCACCTATATCCAAATTCTATTTAGTAATGATTTATGGAATTCATACTAGGTCCTGGGATTATGCTAGGCACTTTTTTTTTTTTTTTTACTTTATCTCATTTAATCATTAAAACAAACTTTTCAGTTAGTGACTATTTTATTCTCATTTTTTAGTTCAGGAAAATAAATTTTAATAAGATTAAAAAGTTTTCAAATTTTGCACACCAAGTAAGTGGGAGTATTAGGGGGTTGAAAACAAGCATACTGACTGAGTTCGGCCTTAATTCCCAAGTTATACTATTCCTGTTAAATAGTTTATTATTTTCAAAATGCACAATAACATTTAAATTCAAAGCTAAATTTATGACTTGGAATTTTTATTTTTAACATTCTCTTAGGACATTTGATTAGTTTACATGCATGTACATGAAATATTCATGCATATATTTCGATTGATTGATGAGTTAGAAATTGAAGAATCTACTTTTTATTTACTTTGTGTTGTATAGGAATAAACATTTATGAAGTTCATGTGTTAGAAAAGTGCAAAGATACAGGTTAAAAAATTTATGTAATTTTGAATTCAATATTAATGTGACCTATATGCCTCCATAGGTCCTATAATTACTATTAAACAATGGGCCTCCATATAAGAAAAAGACCTCTGAATAGCCAGAGTATGAACCTTCTCCAGTAAAATGGAAAGCTTTTGTCATTTATGCAGTTCATAAAATCAGTTTAACCTCCCCAGACATGAGTGTGTATTTATAATTTAGATACTTAATTACTTCTAGTCAAGAGGGAGACTGAAACATTTCTGTCCCTGACTCTCTGTTTGCGAAAGAAAGAGATCTCATTATTATAGCCTATCCTAAAGAGACTTGGGGAGAGAATCAGAAGGGAGTATGGAACTGTATAGCAGCAAAAGGAGATAAAAAAAAAATTAACAAAATCTTATTTTTCAAATTTTCCATTGATAGAAATTTCTGGTTTCTGTTTCTCAGTAGATCCAATTTTCCATAGTCTGAAACAGATTTTGTGAACTGTTATGCTTCGAGTATATTTGGTATGAAAAGGCCTATTATCACATCTGAAATATCTAGCATTCCCTTCCACTTGTAATTACGTGTTAAAGGTACACTTAATCCATTAAACCAAAAAGGATTAAACATTGCTCTATCTCAGGGAAACAAATTATCAAGTCTTAATATAGAGTTTAATAATAAGTGATATAGTGAACAGAATTTTTATCTTTAAAATAATATTATTAAGCGCGATTCTGTTATTTTAATTAATCTTCCTAACACTGTTTACATACTTTTTCAGCACTCTTGAAGCCAGTAAATGGAAGATTTTTGGGCTTCTTATGCCAGATTGTGTCCCCTTTCTTATTACAGACACAAGATCTTTTCTTAGATGTAATATGAGCAAAGGCTCTGTATCTGAAATCTTGAGGGCTTTTTTTCCCTCTTTTTCCAGAATTTTTAGATGTGTTCAAACATGCTTTTGCAATAAATAAATAAATAAATAAATAAAGATATAAAGTATAAGCAATGCTCAAAATTCTACATCAGTCATTTTATACTACCAGAGATCTTTCTGTAAAGATAACATCAAAAGCAATACTTTTTTTGTAAGAAATACATAGCATTTTATATATAGATATTTCTTAGTGTATGTGACCTATTCCCCAATGAGGGAAGATTGTTTGCAGGTGGAACTTTAAGTCTTAAGAGTTTAATTTTCTGACCAAATTTCATCACAGCTGCAGCCTTTTTAGCTTGATCTGGGAAAGAAACGTTTTCTAAGACACTGGTGTTAAATGAAGGGTCTAGCATTCTTCTAGTCCTAAACCTTTGCCTCGTTCCTGATAGTAAGTTAAGGAGCAGTGAGTATTCAGATCACAATATTAGTTTATTTATAGTTTGTCTCTGCCTCTTATCTAGGTATCATCTCAGATTTCTTTGAGACTGGCTTCCATTCCTATTTATTTTAATTTTATTTATTTGAGAGAGAGTGCAAGCACGAGCAAGGGAAGTGGTAGAGGGAGAGGGAGAAGCAGATTCCCTGCTGAGCAGGCAGTCCAATGGGGGGCTCGATCCCAGGACTCTGGGACCATCACCTGAGCCAAAGGCAGACACTTAATGACTGAGGCACTCTGGCGCCCTCAAAATTACTTCTAATAAAGAACTTGAAATTGTAAAAATCTTAACATTTGTACTAAAATCATGTTACAGGGTCCATGTCCTCCAGAATAGAGCATATTATAATTACTATAATGGAACACTTAGAACTTTTAACCTAGAAAAAAAAATGTGGTCACCATCAATTTTGGCTATATATATATATATATATATATATATATATAAAATAAAACATGAAATAGTATATATAATGATGGATGAAGAGATATTAGAGCTTCATTTTTTAATTCAAGATTTCATTAATGACTATAAGCTTTTAATTAAGTTTAATGCCATACTTAGCTGAAGATGAAGCTTGTACAATGTCTGGTCTTAGAAACAACCTTGAACCCAGATGTAAAAGGTGGAAAGGCATCTGGCCACACATGAAGGTAGTTGTGAAAGACCGTATGCTTCCTTAGGCAGTTGCCTTTAGCTAATGTACTAAAAGTTCTATATAAACAAAGTGTACTGAAAGTTCTATATAAACAAAGTTAAAATCTTCATAGGTCTGATAATCCAGTTTTTAGGAAGCCAGAGTATCAGTAGTAATAGTTCAAGAGGCCTATAATTGCTGAAGGAAGACTCGTAGAAGGGAGCAAAAGTATAAAAGCAGAAGCTCCTGAGGCCATCACATTATTCCAGCCCAGTTCTATAATTAGTTACCCTACTGGGAATATTAAGAAAAAAAAAAAAAAAAGAAAAAAATCAGAACATTAAACTAACTTTTCCAGGAAGTAAAGTGTGTCTTGAAAGAATTTCTGCTAGATACAGGTAAGAAACCAACAAAACCTGTTAGCATTTAAAAGAATTTAGTATATACCAATATGCTTTACTGTAAAATATTTTATTAAAAAATGTTGGCTAACATTAAAAGTTATCATTATAAATACCACATTAAGCTAAATTACTGAATAATAGCATCTGGAAAAACCACTGCTATAATTCATAGCATTTTCAAACAATAGTTGGTAAATTATGATACATATGACTATTTTAAGTAAAAGGTTGTATCCTGTTTGCTCACCATAATTTGCCATCTATTCAACTCAGCTGTTGTCTTCTACATAATATTAAGTGCTCACTTATCTGCACTGAGGCAACCATTCTGACTCATTCTATCTCCTCCAAAATTTTCTCACTTACCTTTGGGCCTAGGCTTTATGGTCCATTATTTCAAACACTGTATTTTGTACCATGTGTGTTCTGATTTTGTTCCTCTATTTGCTTTTTTCTTTATTTTATTTGAATATACCTAACATACTATTATAATTAATTTATTGCCCATCTACCTCTAAACCTTTGTAGTTTTTTTCAGTGTTTCCTCTAGGGATTCCAATATGCATGCCTAAATTATCAGTCTACTCAGAATTAACAATTTACTTTTTGAGTAAAATGTAGACCTACATGAAGATAGATCACTTAACCTCCCCATTGACTTTGATTTTTAGTAGTCATATATATTAAATGTACATACAATGAATAAACCAGATAAGTTTTTTCCTTTACCAATTATGCATATTTTACCAATTATGCATATTTTAAAGAACCTAAAAGTAGAAAAATAGTTTTTATGTCTATTCAGATGTTTATCACTTCTGTTGCTTTGCCTTCATCACTAAAGATTCAAATTTCCCTCTGGTATTATTTCCCTTTAGCATGGGAAACTTCCTTGTAATCTCTTTTAAGTTAGGTCAACTGGAAATAAATACTTTTGGTTTTCCTTCATCTGAGAATGTTTTTATTTTTCCTTTATTTTTGAAAGATATTTTTGTTGGGTATAGAATTCTGGTATGATGGTTCTTTTCTTTCAGTATTTTAAAGATACTGTTCCATTATCTCTATCTTTAGTGCCTGGTGAGAAATCCATCATCATTTAAATAATTTTTTCTTTCCCTGAAAGTTAAGAATAATATAAATATAAATATAATATAAGGATGCCTGGGTGGCTCAGTTGGTTGAATATCTGCCTTTGGCTCATGTCTTGATCCTGGGGTTCTGGGATCAAGTCCTGCATCCAGCTCCTTGCTCAGTGGGTAGCCTGCTCTCTCTCTGCCTGCCACTCCCTCTGCTTGTGCACATACACACACACTCTCTGACAAATAAATAAATATATATATGTATACATAAATATAAGTATAAACTTTTTGGAGAAATACATTTGGAATTCAATTAGTAAGAAAGGGCAAAATAAAGCAAAAAGCTTTATTTTACATGATTTAGATGATAAGTATTAGAAAAAGCATGGAGAATTAATCCATGTCCTCCAGAATTTCACAACTTACAGAAATGTTAGTTCTAGTTTCATGTTTTCATAAATCATAGGACTGGTATTAGAAAGGACTCCAGAGATTATGGAAACCAAAGACTTGTTGATTAGATAAGGAAACAGAGATCCATCTACAAAGACTTTGGCTCTGCCAACCTCTCAGAGTCAAAGATGAAAGAAGAACACCACCTCCTCTTCCAAGTCTAGTGGTATTTCCAGAAACCATACTTTAATTGAAAAATCAGTGCGTTTTCTGTCTTAGAACACAAACATGCTTTTGGGGTAGGGGATAATTTAAATAGTGTTATTCTTATTACACAGCCCAGGAGTTTTTCTCAAAGTCTTTTTTCCTTTTAAAAACAATTATTAACCTGCCTCAGTGCAGTAGGCAGTGCGTCAGTCTCATAAAAACAATTATTATATGATAAAGGAACATTAAAAGTTGATTAACTGGGGCGCTTGGATGGCTCAGTGGGTTAAGTGTCTGCCTTCAGCTGAGGTCATGGTCTCAGGGTCCTGGGATCAAGCCCTGCATTAGGCACTCTGCTCAGCAGAGAGCTTGCTTCCCCTTCTCTCTCTCTGTCTGCTTCTCTGCCTACTTGTGATCTCTGTCAAATAAATAAATAAAATCTTAAAAAAAAGTTGATTAACTGATCTGAATGGCAGATATAAATAAATAATTTAATTTCAAAGGAGGAAGTGGTGGGGATGCTTCATGTCAAATGGTTATGTATCTTAAGCATTTTGCCTGTTAATGGAAAGCATTATTAGAATTTTTAAAGGGCTATGAAAAGGGGAGTAATATAACTTAGTACTTACATTTTAAGTTGTATTTTATGTTTTGTATATTTTATTCATGTGGGCAAGTATAACAAAATTAATGTAACAGTAAAAACTAAAATCATATGTTTAACTTAAGTTTTCTCTTTAGGACTGATTAGCAGAAAAACATAACACAAGATGGTAAATGTGAGCTACTGTTCTACTGTGTGGGTTAAAAGCCCAGTTATGTCTTTATGAGACGTAAACTTTATACTGGAGAAAAACTAACCACTCTTGTTTTCACATTTCCCATAGAAGAAGTTCATTATTTGTACACACTGTTTTGTGTTGAGGATTATTTTAGTAATCAACTCCTGCATAACAAAAGATTAGTGGTTCAAATCTGCAACATTTATTATCTCAGGTTCTGTGGGTCATGGATGCTGCTTGGCTAGGTTCTCGAGTTCTCCTAAGTTTGCAGTCACCCCAAGTCTCAGCTAGGAAAAATAGCTTGTTATCTCATTCACATGGCTATTGGCAGGATTCAGTTCCTTTCTGACTGTTTTTTTTTTAAAGATTTTATTTATTTATTTGACAGAGAGAAATCACAAGAGAGGCAGGCAGAGAGAGAGGAAGGGAAGCAGGCTCTCCGCCAAGCAGAGAGCCCGATGCGGGACTCGATCCCAGGACCCTGAGATCATGACCTGAGCCGAAGGCAGCGGCCCAACCCACCGAGCCACCCAGGCGCCCCCCTTTCTGGCTGTTTTAAGGACAGGGGTTGTCCCCTGTTGGCCAGGGGACTTCTTCAGTTGTTTGCTATGCGTGCCTCTCTACAGAGCATTACATAACATGGCAGCTTAATTTATCAGAGGAAAAAATAGCAGGAGAAAAGAGTGCATGGCAACAAGATAGAGAATGCTAGCAGGGCTAAAGACACAATCTTAATCATAGAAGTGACAGCCTACCACTTTGACCTTATTCTTTTCATTAGGAACAAATCTCTAGGTCCAGTCTTCTCAAGGAGAAGGATTACACAAGGGTGTGAATATCAGGAAACAGCTGTCATGGGACCCCATCTCAGAAACTGCCTACTACATGGTTAACTGATATTATATACTTAAATGTATATGTAAGTATACATTTACGTATAGTATATACGTACTATGACTATGACTGAAATGCATCAGGTATATACTATTTCAGTAGATATATTTTTGGAAGATACCATGAGCTCTCGGCACTGGATGCATCAAGGAAAAAAACTAAACAAATCCCCTGCCCACAGAGGAGAAAAAAGAGAGAGACAATGAATGTTAAAATAAATAATTAAATTAAAAAGTATGTAAGATGGTATATGTTATGGAGACAAGGATATCAGAAGAAACTAAAAAAGATTGGGAGGGTCTAAAGGGAAGATAGAGAATTGGGGATAAGTCATGGTATTATTGAGAGAGTAAGATTCAAGCAAAGACTTGAGACATGTGAATGGTTAACAAAATGAATGTCTGGAGGAAAAGTATACCAGACAGAGGAAAAACTGGGGTAATGCCACTAAGATGGGAATGTGTTTCATCTGTCTGTGAAACATCAAGGAAACTTGTGTTGCAGAACTGAGGAAGGAGAAAAGTCTTTGGAGAAATAACAAGCGATGTTTGTGTAACGCATTGCAGGTGATTCAAAAGACTTGGACTTTTGTTTGAAGTGAAGTGGGTAGCAACCAGAAGGTTTTGAACAGGGGATGATATAATACAACTTACATTTTTAAAATTTTTTAAAATTTTTTATTAACATATAATGTATTATTAACCCCAGGAGTTAATCTGGAGGTCTGGGAATCACCAGGTTACACTTCACGGCACTCACCATAGCACATACCTTCCCCAATGTCCATAACCCAACCACCCTCTCCCTCCCCACATCTCCCCAGAAACCTTCAGTTTGTTTTGTGAGATTAGGAGTCTCTTATGGTTTGTCTCCCACCCAAGTCCATCTTGTTTCATTTATTCCTTTCCTACCCCCCAAACACCCCACGCTGCCTCTCAGCTTCCTCATATCAGGGAGATCATATGATAATTGTCTTTCTCTGATTGACTTATTTCGCTAAGCATAATACCCTCTAGTTCCATCCACATTATCTCAAATGGCAAGATTTCATTTTTTTTTTTTAAAGATTTTATTTATTTATTTGACAGATCACAAGTAGGCAGAGAGGCAGTCAGAGAGAGTGAGAGGGAAGCAGGCTCCCTGCCGAGCAGAGAGCCCGATGCGGGACTCGATCCCAGGACCCTGAGATCATGACCTGAGCCGAAGGCAGCGGCTTAAACCACTGAGCCACCCAGGCGCCCAAGATTTCATTTCTTATGATGGCTGCATAGTATTCCATGTTATATATATCACTTCTTCTTTATCCATTCATCCGTTGATGGACATCTAGGTTCTTTCCATAGTTTGGCTATTGTGGACATTGCTGCTGTAAAGATTCAGGTCCACATGCCCCTTTGGATCTCTACATTTGTTTCTTTAGGGTAAATACCCAGTAGTGCAATTGCTGGGCCATAGGGTAGCTTTATTTTCAACTTTTTGAGGATCCTCCATGCTGTTTTCCAGAGTGGCTGCACCAGCTTGCATTCCCACCAACAGTGTAGGAGGGTTCCCCTTCCTCCACATCCTCGCCAGCATCTGTCATTCTCTGACTTATTAATTTTAGCCATTCTGATTGATGTGAGGTGGTATCTCATTGTGGTTTTGATTTGTATTTCCCTGATGCTGAATGATGTGGAGCACTTTTTCATGTTGTTCACTGTTGGCCATCTGGATGTCTTCTTTGCAGAAATGTCTGTTCATGTCTTCTGCCCATTTCTTGATTGGATTATTTGTTCTTTGGGCACTGAGTTTCATAATTTCCTTATAGATTTTGGATACTAGCCTTTTATCTGATATGTCATTTGCAAATATGTTCTCCCATTCTGTCAGTTGTCTTTTGGTTTTGTTGACTGTTTCCTTTTCTGTGCAAAATGAAGTCCCAATAGTTCATTTCTGCCCCTGCTTCCCTTGCCTTTGTCGATGTTTCTATGAGGAAGTGGTTGTGGCTGAGATCAAACACTGCCTGTGTTCCTCAAGGATTTTGTTGGATTCCTGTCCCACATTGAGGTATTTCATCCTTTTTGAGTCTATTTTTGTGTGTAGTGTAAGGAAATGGTTCAAGTTCATTCTTCTGAATGTGGCTGTCCAATTTTCCCAACACCATTTGTTGAGGAGACTGTTTTTTCCATTGGACATTCTTTCCTGCTTTGTCAAAGATTAATTGACCACAGAGTTGAGGGTCCTTTTCTGGGATCTCTATTCTGTTCCATTGATCTATGTGTCTGTTCTTGTGCCAGTACCATACTGTCTTGATGATTACAGCTTTGTAATAGAGCTTGAAGTCTAGAGTTGTGATGGCACCAACCTCAGCTTTCTTTTTCAACATTCCTCTGGCTATTTGGGGCCTTTTCTGGTTCCATATAAATTTTAGGATTATTTGTTCCATTTCTTTGACAAAAAATGGATGGTATTTTGATAGGGATTGCATTAAATGTGTAGATTTTTCATCACTATTTCAAACTCCTTACTGGTTATGGATCTGTTCAGGTTTTCTATTTCTTCCCGGTTCAGTTTTGGTAGTTCATATGTCTCCAGGAATGCATCCATTTGTTCCAGATTGTCAGATTTGCTGACATATGGTTGCTCATAATATGTTCTTATAATTGTTTGTATTTCTTGGGTATTAGTTGTCATCTCTTCTCTTTCATTCATGATTTTATTAACTTGGGTCCTTTCTCTTTTCTTTTTGATAAATCTGGCCAGGGGTTTATCAGTCTTATTAATTCTTTCGAAGAACCAGCTCCTAGTTTCATTAATTTGTTCTGCTTTTCTTTTGTTTTCTATTTCATTGATTTCTGCTCTGATCTTTATGATTTCTCTTCTCCTGCTAGGTTTAGGCTTTCTTTACCATTCTTTCTCCAGCTTCTCTTGGTATAGGGTTAGGTTGTGTATTTGGGGCCTTTCTTGTTTCTTGAGAAAGGCTTGTATTGCTATATACTTTCTCTCAGGACTGCCTTTGCTGTGTCACAAAGATTTTGAATGGTTGTGTTTTCATTTTCATTTGTTTCCACAATTTTTTAAATTATTCTTTAATTTCCTGGTTGGACCATTTATTCTTTATTTAGTAGGATGCTCTTTAGCCTCCATGTATTTGAATTCTTTCTGACTGTCCTCTTGTGATTGAGTTCCACCTTCAGAGCATTGTGGTCTGAAAAATATGCAGGGAATGATCGCATTCTTTTGGTACTGGTTGAGACCTGATTTGTGACCCAGGATGTGATCTATTCTGGAGAATGTTCTGTGTGCACTAGAGAAGAATGTGTATTCTGTTGCTTTGGGATGGAATGTTCTGAATACATCTGTGATGTCCATGTGGACCTGTGTGTCTTTTGAAACCTTTATTTCCTTGTTGATCTTTTGCTTGGATGATCTATTATTGTGGATGTGTTTCTTGGATTTTATTCTTAGTTGTTTTATACAATTGGCTGCTCCCATGTTAGGGGCATAGATATTTAAAATTGTTAGATCTTCTTGTTGGACATACCCTTTGAGTATGATATAGTGTCCTTCCTCATCTCTTATTATGGTCTTTGGCTTAAAATCTAATTGATCTGATATACGGGTTGCCACCCCAGCTTTCTTCTGATGTCCATTAGCATGGTAAATTGTTTTCCATCTCTTCACTTTAAATCTGGAGGTGTCTTTGGGTCCAAAATGAGTTTCTTGTACACAGCGTATTGATGGGTCTTATTTTTTTTTATCCATTCTGATACCCCGTGTCTTTTGATTGGGGCATTTAGCCCATTTACATTCAGGGTAACTATTAAAAGATATGAATTTAGTACCATTGTATTGCCTGTAAGGTGACTGTTACTGTATATTGTTTCTGTTCCTTTCTGGTCTATTACTTTTAGGGTTTCTCTTTGCTTAGAGGACCCCTTTTAATATTTCCTGTAGGGCTGGCTTGGTGTTTGCAAATTCTTTAATTATTGTTTGTCCTGGAAGCTTTTTATCTTTCCTTCTATTTTCAGTGACAGCCTAGCTGGGTATAGTATTCTTGGCTGCATATTTTTCTCATTTAGTGCTCTGAATATAGCATGCCAGTCCTTTCTGGCCTTCCAGGTCTCTGTGGCTAGGTCTGTTACCAATCTAATATTTCTACAATTATATGCTACAGAACTCTCATCACAAGCTGCTTTCAGGATTTTCTCTTTGTCACTGAGACTTGCAAATTTTGACAGGATGTTGATTCATTTTTATTGATTTTAAGGGGGTCTTCTCTGTATCTTTGGATTATGATGTTTTTTTCTCTTTGCCAAATTAGGGAAATTCTCTGCTATATTTGCTCCTATATACCTTCTTTCCCTCTTTCCCTTTCTTCTTCTGGGATCCCAATTATTCTAATACTATTTTGTCTTATGATATCACTTATCTGTTGAATTCTCCCCTCGTGGTCCAGTAGTTATTTGTCTCTCTTTTGCTCAGCTTCTTTATTCTCTATCATTTGGTCTTCTATATCACTAATTCTCTTTTCTGCCTCATTTATCCTAGCAGTAAGAGCCTCCATTTTTTATTGCACTTTATTAATAGCTTTTTTTTTTCTTTCAACTTGGTTAGATTTTAGTTATTTTATTTCTCCAGAAAGGAGTTTTATTTCTTCAGAAGGGGATTCTCTAATATCTTCCATGTCTTTTTCAAGCCCAGCTAGCACCTTGATAATTGTCATTCTGAACTCTAGTTCTGACATATTACCAATGTCCATATTGATTAGGTTTCTAGCTGTCAGTACTGCCTCTTGTTCTATTTTTTGAGGTGAGAATTTCTGCCTTATCATTTTATCCAGGTAAGAATAGATGAATGAGAGAACAATGCCCCCAGAATGAGCAATGCCTCCAGAAAAATACACAGTAACTAAATCAGAAGTGGCCTGAAACTGGGGAGAGGGTGGGGGTAGAAGAAAGGAGGAAAAAAATTATATATATATATATATATATATATATATATATATAATATTTCATTAGTCCATTGAATTACTTAATAATTATTCAATATTTAATAAAAATAAAATATATATTATATATTACATATAAAGTACTTACTATTTTAATGATTTAATAAATATTTAATTATTCAATGAGTCATAAATAATATGGTATAAATAATAATATAAATATAAATTATTTAATGATTTAATTAAATAAGATTATTATTTAATAACTAATAATTTCAGTATATTAATTAAAAATTGTATCTATATGTGTATGTATGTGTGTGTGTGTGTGTATATATATATATATATATATAGAATAGAACAGAGCCACACACTTGATTTGGAGTGTATTTTGGTCTGTTAGAAGAAACTGTCTCCCAAAATTTTTAGAGAGAGAAAATCTTTTATATGTGTATATGTATATATATATATATATATATATATATATATATACGTATATATATATATATATATACGTATATATATATATATATATATATATATACACACACACACACACACAAATAAGGGTAAGGATGATGAAGGGATGGAATACTGGTGTAAAGATGAGCATTTAAAAAGATTCTAAAAAAGGAGTTGATAAGATAAGAAGTTTGTTGGAAAAAAGAGAAAAAAAGGAACAAGTGTGATAAGGCTGGAAACTAGAACAAAGCCATGCACTAGATTTAGAGTATATTTTGATCTGTTAGAAGAAACTGTGTCCCAAAATTTTAAAGTAAGAAAGACCTATATGTATACAGAAAATAAGGTTAAATACAATGAAGGGATAGAATATAACAATGAAAATTTAAAAATATTTTTTAAAACGGTAGTGATAAGATAATATAGTTTAAAAAGGCTGAAGTATCAAAGAGGAAATATTTTAAAAAATAGAAGAAGAAAAAATTTAAAAACTTTAACTTTGGAAGACTAAAGAATCATGGGGAAAGAGACATGAATTCTATGTGCTGTATTCCCCTAGTTCTGGAGTTCCGTAATTCTCATTGATTGGTGAACGTGGTCTTGGCTGGATGTTCTTGCTGATCTTCTGGGAAGGGTGAAGTGATTCTCAAATGTCTTTGCCCAAAGTGGAATTTCACCGACCTTGCCAGGGGCCAGGCTAAGTAATCTGCTAGGGTTTGCTCTCCGGAGCTTTTGTTCCCTGAACACTTTCTGTAGAGCTTTGAAGGACAGGAATGAAAATGACAGCCTCCTAATCTCCAGCCCAGAGTTGCTGAGAGCTCAGGGCCCCACTCCTCAGTGCACCCTCAGAGAAAAGCTATCAATCCTTCCTGTCTCCCTGGCCTCTGGCTGCACTCCATGCTCACCTGGTCTGTGACCGAGCATTTTTGTCTCTGGCACAGGGACCCATTATAGTTTTGAAACCCAATATATTCCTGCTGTGCACTCCTAAGCCACTCCCCCTGGAGGAGGAAGTAGGGTGTCTCCCCAGATCTGCCACTTGTGGGGTCTTTCTAGAAGAGCAGTGGTTCAACTCTGCCTCGGATCATGGTTTAAGGTAACCACAAGCTAAGAGCCCCATCCTTGGCTCTGTCTTTGTAGCCAGCTTCCCACTCTGACACCTGGGAGCTCTGCCACACTCAGATACCCCTACTCTTTTTGTGATCCTTGAGTCCTGAGACCACCCTGTCCCAGCAAGGGCTCTACCCTTCAACTTAACCTCTGAAATGATGTTTCAGTTGAGCAGACTTCTAAGAGTTCTCGTTTTGTGCTCTGCTGTTCTGCTGCTTGCCAGAAGCTGGCCCCTCCTCCCATGTTCTCTCTTCCTGTATATCGCCTCAGATTCACTTCTGTGAGCATCCTACCCTCCAGAAAGTGGTCGCTTTTCTGTTCCTAGAATTGCTGCTCTTCTTCTCTTCTATCTCCTGTTGAGTTTGTAGGTGTTTGGAATTGTTTGATAACTATCTATCTGAACTCCTGGGACCCAATGATATTTAAGTCTCCTACTCCTCTGCCATCTTGCTCCTCCCTGAATATATGAATTTTGAGTTAAGGAAATAATTTTTAACTCTGCATATACATTTGAAACATGCCATGGTATGACTAGAAAATAGGAGATACCACAGCTAGGTCACATGGGGCTTCAAAAAATGATTGGAAATATCATCATCCTCAAATAGCTGTATGAATGAATTTAGGAAGTATTACTATACTTCTATACCAGCTTGAAAAGCTCTAGGCATAGCAAAGCCTTGTGGTTTTTTAAAATGTAAATAAAATATATGAAATATATTGATGATTACATGCTATATAGCTAAATCATATGAATATACAAAGATCAGTGAAAACTACACAACTTGGAAACTTATAGAAATCAACAGAAATTATATGAATTTCTAAAGATTTAGCATCATGTAGAAATGAAAGTATTTTTCAGTAGAAAGAGCACCAGACATTAATATAGAAAACCCAGAGTTAATAATCCTCATGTCCATAATTTACTACCTACTTGACTTATGGAAATTACCTAACTGCTTTTAGCCTGAATTTCTCACCTGTAATATAGACTTAATGGTAATTCTACTGTCTATCAGAGTTGCTAGATGATCCAATGAAATATTGTGAATATCAAGGCATTTTATATAGTATAATGTATTATGTAAATAAAATGTATTATTGATATCTGAGTAGTAAGCTGAATCTTACATCAAAGTCATAAATTTGTTTGCCAAATGTAAGTGAAATGATATTAATATTTAATAAATGATTATTTTCTTTAGATAACTTAGGAATTATATTTATGTGAATTTTAGTTTAGGTTTAATATTTTTATAGATATACTTTTTTTTTAAAGATTTTATTTATTTATTTGACAGAGAGAGATCACAAGTAGGCAGAGAGGCAGGCAGAGAGAGTGAGAGGGAAGCAGGCTCCCCGCCAAGCAGAGAGCCCGATGCGGGACTCGATCCCAGGACCCCGAGATCATGACCTGAGCCTAAGGCAGCAGCTTAAACCACTGAGCCACCCAGGCGCCCCTAGATATACTTTTTTTAAGAGAATTGAACTGAATAAACAAGTAAGTACTTATTTGGAAGAAAGCTGAATATATTTAGATGGTTAGGGTTATTTTGCTCTTGTAAATTTTGAAGGATCACATCTAAAGGAGCTTATTTTCATAAACATTTTCTCCAAGAACATCTGCAGAAATTTGAATATACAATCATCGAAATAAAATTTTAGTGCAGATGAATTAGGTATATATTGAGAGTATAGATGGTTATTTGAAACACTGATGTTACAATCAAATATAAGCAGGTGCACATGTTTGAATGATCATGACTTCCATATTCAGTAATTTCAATATAAAATCATTTTAAGAAGTACAGATGCAATTTTCTCTATTCCCAGTGCTTATTCTTTCTAACTTAAATACTGCAAAATGATTCTTTAATGTTTTAAGTAAACAATTTTCTTATAACTTTAGAGAGTTTCATTAGATTAGCAGAAGACTGAGCAGCAGCCCTGAATGATATTCTATGTGGTTAAACTGCCCCATATTCTCCAAATCACCTAGTAAACTTGGCTTGAAATTGTCAATGATGTATCAAGGAAAAAATTATGTAAAGCTGCTTCCCAAATCATACTGTCTTACAGTATGGCAACACCTGTGAAGAAACAAGATGATGAATAAACTTAAAAAGTGCCCAGAGAGAAGGCTGGCTAAATTAAAGACTCGTTAACTCTGTGGCGCTGCTTTCTTAAGTAACAGCAACATTTCTGAAATAGCATAAAGAACTGGATATAGCTAGTGAATCGCAAGAAAGATTATAATGTATTGATTTAAATAAAGCATTTTTTAGTATGCATTTTAAAACTTAAAATTTGCAATCTTTTCTACCTATCCATGTCTGAAGATCTTATTCCCAGACACTGGTACAGAAAAAAATTAGCCAATGAAGGGAGTATTTTACTTAACACAGAGGGAGAGTATATGATAGTTTTTGGTTTTTTTTTTACTATATTCATTAAGCACCTAATGATTGTTTGTATTCTTGCTGTACATGATGAATACTAAGCAAGAAACTAAAGCAAAGCAAGATTAATGTTCTTAAGGGAATACTAAAAGTTATAAATGAAGATATTTCAGGTGAATCTAACTTAACTTATAGGTCAGAGAAGATATGCCTAAAAATTGGTCTTTAAGTCAAGTCCCAATGGATGAATAGGAGCTTACAAAGAGAAAGACCAAAAACAAAATTAAAGATGATGTGTCCTTGTTGAGGGCAATAGCATTTGGAAAAACCTGGAGGCAAGGGACATTCAGATGAATGTCAAGAATTATAGAAAATTGAATAGAACTTTGACCTTGTACAAAATATTTCAAAAATATGACAGAAATCATCTACTCCTGGCAAGACAATATACAAGATAAGATCTCAAGCAAAATAATCAGACTAAGGTAGAATTTCATTATATGAAAAGGTGTTCTTATTTTTTCAAATGATTGCTCACTTTTGTATTTTTTTTTAATTCTTTGACTTTTTAAAGCTATTTTGATGGAAAATATATAGTGAATATATGAATAATAAGTTAATGTCTTCTCAGTTGTCTATGCCTACCAAAAAGGGCAGCATTTCTCAGCTGGACTCCGGACCTAAACTATATTTCCAACTTGTTGCAAATACCAGAACTGCAGACTTAGATCCTAGAGTCTATGAAAATACCACAAACCCAGTCACTGCAAATAGAGGTGCTCCAAATGTTCCATATGTTACTATTTTTTATGGTCTCATTCTCTCTACCAAATTGTCATCTTATCTTCAAGGCAGGGCTATTTCTCATTCATCTTTATAAGCAACTTGATACTAAGCACATTGTCTGAAATAAAAACGCTCAGTAAATATTTGTTGAATGAATGACTTCATTTTTTTAAGTTTGAAAATTTCTTATGAGTAAATTCTAACAGCGAATTTCCTCATGTAGAAAAACTATTGCTAAAGACACATTATGTTTAATATATTCCAGAAAGTTACAAGCCCATTTTATAGTGAACTAAACTTCTGTTATATCAAGGAATGCATGCAATATCAGTTATTTTAATGCCCATATTAGTTTAAAGTGAGTCTTTCACCATCTGTTCCGACTCTTAACTGTGAATGCAAAAGAACACATTTCCTTATCACATTTGTAAAATGTAATATATAAATGATTTAAATACAGTTAGATACTCATGAAGTAATACTGCATGCAGCTGGTATGGGGCTCCCTTATGTTACAAACAGAAATACTGTAGGAGAATGCTGGCTTCTCCCTGACACAGAGTTTCATGCTGTATGACTTTGTGTAATGGCACTGGAAGGTCAAGTCTTTATCATAGCACAAAATTGATTTTCTTAGTAATACATTTCATTTATAAATTATAATTCCTCCTATCCCTATTTTGTTAAACCATCTGTACAGGAGTTCATTTTAATTTCACTAAGAAATTTATGAAATTCTGTGAAGTCCTGAAATAATGAATATTAGTGTCCCTATTGGAATTCTGAGTGCACTGAAGTGCATTATTGATTATTGAAGAAACCTTATTGATTTTGCTGTGCATTCTTTGCATTGAGACATAAAGGCCCACCAAAAGAATTGTTTATTGAGACCAGTTCAAGTATAGTCACTCATATAATCTATGGCAAGAAGACACTTTAAAATTTAGCAAACATGCTTAATTTGGGCTACCTACATTGTGGAACTTATTGTAAAAGCAATCAAAAAGAAAAATAAAATGTATACTTTAGTACTGTTTGTCATATCTACATCCATTCATCATAATAAACAGTGAGTGGCTTTGAGATGTACTATTTTCCAGAGAGCTATATTCATGGAAAAGACATGAAGCATAATAAATACTTATATTTTATATTTTAAAATATATTTTATATTTTAAGAAATGAGAATTGCCAGGAAAAATGTGCCAAGATTTTAAAACTCAGTGAGACATAATTGTCATTGGAGTGCAATTAAGAATTATGCTATTTCTGCCCTGGCCTGGTAAAATATTAACATTTAGTAATTTTTTTTTTTAATGCAAGGAGAAAAGATTTAACAGTTTAACTGCTGTGAATTAAACAAGTGACTCTGAAATGCTCTATATACAAAACACATTTCTCAGAGAAGTAAAAAACCTAACAGGCTAGATTTTTACTTCTGAGTTAGTTACATATTTATATACTATCTTTAATGTGCTATTTTCTATTATTAAAGATAAGGCCTGTTCATACAAGCATGTGTGCATGTGAACACACACACACACACACACAATCTTGTAATGTGTAAAAATGTCATAAGACCATAGAGATAGTTTAGAAAAGAAGTCATAGGAATTCTATAAGAAGAACCACTAAATATTGATTAAAGATGATATTCACAAGATATTCTTTTCTGTTTAACTTTTAAAAATTAACATATAATGTATTATTTGCCCCAGGGTACAGGTCTGTGAATCATCAGGGTTATACATTTCACAGCACTCAGTGTAGCACATACCCTCCCCAATGTCCATAACCCAACCATACTATCCCTACCCCCCACTACCCAGCAACCCTTAGTTTGTTTCCTGAGATTGAGAGTCTCTGGTTTGTTTCCCTCCCGAGCCCATCTTGTTTCATTTTCTCCTTCCCTACCACCCACGACTTCCCCCGCCTCTCAAATTCCTCTCGTATCAGAGAGATGATATGATAGTTGTCTTTCTCCGATTGACTTATTTTGCTTAGCATAATATACCCTCTAGTGCCATCCACATTGTTGCAAATGGCAAGATTTCATTTCTTTTGATGGCTGCATAGTATTCCAAAATGTGTGTGTGTGTGTGTGTGTGTGTGTGTGTGTGTGTGATATCTTCTTTATCAATTCATCTATTGATGGACATCTAGGTTCTTTCCATAGTTTGGCTATTGTAGACATTGCTGCTATAAACATTCAGGTGCACGCCCCCTCCCCTTGCATCACTACATTTGTGATGTAAGTCTTGAGGGTAAATACCCAGTAGTGTGATTGCTGGGTCATAGGGTGGCTCTATTTTCAACTTTTTAAGGAATCTCCATACTGTTTTCCAGAGTAGCTGTACCAGCTTGTGTTTCCATCAACAGTGTAGAAGGGTTCCCCTTTCCTGCATCCTCATTAACATCTGTCATTTCCTGACTTGTTAATTTTAGCTATTCTGACTGGTGTGAGGTGGTGTCTCATTGTGGTTTTGATTTGTATTTCCCTGATGCCGAATGATGTGGAGCACTTTTTCATGTGTCTGTTGGCCATCTGGATGTCTTCTTTGCAGAAATGTCTGTTCCCTTTTCTGTGCAAAAGCTTTTGATCTTGATAAAGTCCCAATAATTCATTACTTCCCTTGCTTTTGTCAATGTTTCTAGGAAGAAGTTGTTGTGGCTGAGGTCAAACAGGTCGCTGCCTGTATTCCTCAAGGATTTTGTTGGATTCCTTGTCCCACATTGAGGCCTTTCATCCATTTTGAGTCTATTTTTCTGTGTGGTGTAAGGAAATGGTTCAGTTTCATTCTTCAGCATGTGGCTGTTCAATTTTCCCAACACCATTAGTTGAGGAGACTGTTTTTTTTCCATTGGACATTCTTTCCTGCTTTGTCAAAGATTAATTGACCACAGAGTTGAGGGTCCTTTTCAGGGATCTCTATTCTGTTCCAATGATCTATGTGTCTGTTTTTGTGCCAGTACCATACTGTCTTGATGATTACAGCTTTGTAATAGAGCTTGAAGTCTAGAGTTGTGATGGCACCAACCTCAGCTTTCTTTTTCAACATTCCTCTGGCTATTTGGGTTCTTTTCTGGTTCCATATAAATTTTAGGATTATTTGTTCCACTTCTTTCACAAAAAATGGATGGTATTTTGATAGGGATTGCATTAAATTTGTAGATTGCTTTAGGTAGCATAGATATTTTCACAATATTTGTTCTTTCATTCGATAAGCGTGGAACGTTTTTCCATTTCTTTGTGTCTTCCTTAATTTCTTACATGAGTACAGAGTCTTTTCCTCTTTGGTTAGGTTTATTCCTAGGTATCTTATGGTTTTGGGTGCAATTGTAAATGGGATTGACTCCTTTATTTCTCTTTCTTCTATCTTGCTGTTGGTGTATAGAAGCAACTGATTTCTGTGCATTGGTTTTATATCCTGACACTTTACTGAATACCTGTATGAATTCTAGCAGTTTTGGAGTGGTCTTTTGAGTTTTCAACATAAAGTATCATATCATCTGCAAAGAATGAGAGTCTTCCTTGCAGACTCAGATGTCTCTTATTTCTTTCTGCTGTCTGATTGCTGAGGCTAGGACTTCTAGTACTATGTTGAATAGCAATGGTGATAGTGGACATCCCTGCCATGTACCTGACCTTAGGGGAAAAGCTTAGTTTTTCTCCATTGAGAATGATATTCACTATGGGTTTTTCATAGATGGCTTTGATGATATTGAGGTATGTACCCTCTATCCTACACCATGAAGAGCTTTGATCAAGAAAGGATGCCGTGCTTTGCCAAATGCTTTTTCAGGCTCTATTGAGAGTAACATTTGGTTCTTGTTCTTTCTTTTATTAATGTAGTGTGTCACATTGATTGATTTGCAGATGTTAAACCAAACTTGCAGCCAAGGAATAAATCCCACTTGGTCTTGGTGCATAATCCTTTTACTGTACTGTTGGATCCTATTGGTTAGTATTTTGGTGAGAATTTTTGCATTCATGTTCATCAAGGATATTGGTCTGTAATTCACCTCTTTGATGGGGTCTTTGTCTAGTTTGGGGACCAAGGTAATGCTGGCCTCATAAAATGAGTTTGGAAGTTTTCCTTCCATTTTGTTTTTTGGAACAGTTTCAGACGAATAAGTACTAATTCCACTTTAAATGTTTGGTAGAATTCCCCTGGGAAGCCGTCTGGCACTGGATTCTTGTTTTTTGGGAGATTTTTGATGACTGCTTCAAACTCCTTACTGGTTATGGGTCTGTTCATGTTTTCTATTTCTTCCTGGTTCAGTTTTGGTAGTTTATATGTCTCTAGGAATGCATCCATTTCTTCCAAATTGTCAGATTTGCTGGCATATAGGTGCTCATAATATGTTCTTATAATTGTTTGTATTTCTTGGGTATTAGTTGTCATCTCTTCTCTTTCATTCATGATTTTATTAACTTGGGTCATTTCTTTTTTCTTTTTTCTTTTTTTTTTTTTAGAATTTCAGATGCATTAATGAGACTTGGAAATTCCATTCTTTTTTTTTTTTAATTTATTTATTTGACAGAGAGAGATCACAAGTAGACAGAGAGGCAGGCAGAGAGAGAGGGAAGCAGGCTCGCTGCTGAGCAGAGAGCCCGATGCGGGACTCGATCCCAGGACCCTGAGATCATGACCCGAGCCGAAGGCAGCGGCTTAACCCACTGTGCCACCCAGGCGCCCTTTCTTTTTTCTTTTTGATAAGTCTGGCCAGGGGTTTATCAATCTTATTAATTCTCTCAAAGAACCAGTTCTTAGTTCCATTGATTTGTTCTATTTTTGTTGTTGTTGTTGGTTGTTGGTTGGTTGGTTTCTATTTCATTGGTTTCTGCTCTGATCTTTATGATTTCTCTTCTCCTGCTGGGTTTAGGCTTTCTTTGCTATTCTTTCTCCAGCTTCTCTTGGTATAGGGTTAGGTTGTGTATTTGGGACCTTTCTTGTTTCTTGAGAAAGGCTTGTATTGCTATATACTTTCCTCTCAGGACTGCCTTTGCTGTGTCGCAAAGATTTTGAACTGTTGTGTTTTCATTTTCATTTGTTTCCATATTTTTTATCAATTCTTCTTTAATTTCCTGGTTGGCCCATTTATTCTTTATTTAGTAGGATGCTCTTTAGCCTCCATGTATTTGAATTCTTTCCGACATTCCTCTTGTGATTGAGTTCCACCTTCAGAGCATTGTGGTCTGAAAAATATGCAGGGAATGATCGCACTCTTTTGGTACCAGTTGAGACCTGATTTGTGACCCAGGATGTGATCTATTCTGGAGAATGTTCCATGTGCACTAGAGAAGAATATGAATTCTGTTGCTTTGGGATGGAATGTTCTGAATACATCTGTGATGTCCATCTGGTCCTGTGTGTCTTTTGAAACCTTTATTTCCTTGTTGGTCTTTTGCTTGGATGATCTGTCCATTTCAGTGAGGGTGCTGTTAACATCCCCACTATTATTGTATTATTGTGGATGTGTTTCTTGGATTTTGTTCTTAGTTGTTTTATACAATTGGCTGCTCCCATGTTAGGGACATAGATATTTAAAATTGTTAGATCTTCTTGTTGGACATACCCTTTGAGTATGATATAGTGTCCTTCCTCATCTCTTATTATGGTCTTTGGCTTAAAATCTAATTGATCTGATATACGGGTTGCCACCCCAGCTTTCTTCTGATGTCCATTAGCATGGTAAATTATTTTCCATCCCTTCACTTTAAATCTGGAGGTGTCTTTGGGTCCAAAATGAGTTTCTTGTACACAGCGTATTGATGGGTCTTATTTTTTTTTATCCATTCTGATACCCCGTGTCTTTTGATTGGGGCATTTAGCCCATTTACATTCAGGGTAACTATTAAAAGATATGAATTTAGTACCATTGTATTGCCTGTAAGGTGACTGTTACTGTATATTGTTTCTGTTCCTTTCTGGTCTATTACTTTTAGGGTTTCTCTTTGCTTAGAGGACCCCTTTTAATATTTCCTGTAGGGCTGGCTTGGTGTTTGCAAATTCTTTAATTATTGTTTGTCCTGGAAGCTTTTTATCTTTCCTTCTATTTTCAGTGACAGCCTAGCTGGATATAGTATTCTTGGCTGCACATTTTTCTCATTTAGTGCTCTTATCTTTTGAATTCTCCCCTCTTGGTCCAGTAGTTGTTTGTCTCTCTTTTGCTCAGCTTCTTTACTCTCCATCACTTGGTCTTCTGTATCACTTATTCTCTCTTCTGCCGCATTTATCCTAGCAGTAAGAACCTCCATTTTTTTATTGCACCTCATTAATAGCTTTCTTTATTTCAACTTGGTTAGATTTTAGTTCTTTTATTTCTCCAATATGGCTTTTACTTCTCCAGAAAGGGATTCTGTAATATCTTCCATGCCCTCTTCAAGCCCCACTAGCACCTTGATAATTTTCCTTCTGAACTCTAGTTCTGACATATTACCAATGTCTATATTGATTAGGTCCCTAGCCTTCAGTACTGCCTCCTAGTGTTTGTTTGTTTGTTTGTTTGTTTCGGGGTGGTTTTTTTTTTTTTTGAGGTGAATTTTTCCACCTTGTCATTTTATCCATATAAGAACAGATGAATGAGAGAACAAAATAGTAAAAGGGGATATATTTTGATCTATTAGAAGAAATTGTATCCAAAACTTTAAAGAAAAAAGAACTATAGGGGCACCTGGGTGGCTCAGTGGGTTAAGCCTCTGCCTTTGGCCCAGGTCATGATCTCAGGGTCCTGGGGTCAAGCCCTGCATTAGGCTCTCTCCTCAGTGGGGATCCTGATTCCTCCACTCTCTCTGCCTGTCTCTGTGCCTACTTGTGATCTCTCTCTTTCTGTCAAATAAATAAATAAAATCTAAAAAAATGAAACCTACATGTATACAAAAAAGTTTAAATACAATGAATAGATAAAATATGACTGTAACAATGAAAATTTTTAAAAAATTAAATGTATTGGTAAGATAAAATAGTTAAAAAACTTTAAAAAAATAAAAAGGAAAAATAAAAGATAGAATAAAAAGAATTAAAAACAATTTTAACTTTGCAAGACTAAAGAATCATGGGGAAAAAGCCATGAATTCTATGTGTCACTTTCCTCTAGCTCTGGAGGTCTGCAGTTCTCATTGATAGATAACTTGGTCTTGGCTAGAAGTTCTTGCTGATCTTCTGAGGGTGGGACCTGTTGCAGTAATTCTCAAATGTACTTGCCCAAGGCAGAATTGCACTACCCTTGCCAGGGTCCAGACAAATTAATCTGTTCAGGTTCGCTCATGGGAGCATTGTTCCCTGAATGCTTTCCATAGAGCTTTGGAGGATGGGAATGATAATGGTGGCCTCCCATTCTCTGGCCCAGAGGAGCCAAGAGCTTGGGGACCCACTCCTTAGTGCTGCCTCAGAGAAAAGCATTCAATCCCTCCTGTCTCCCTGGTTCTGTCTGTGCTCTGTGCTCACCCAGCCTGTGACTGAGCATTTCTATCTCTGGTGCACAGCCCCATTTGGAGTCTCAAAACTCAGCAGATTCTTGCTGTGCATTTCCATACCAATCCTCCAATAGGAGAAAGGAAAGAGTCTCCCCAGTTCTTCTACTTGTGGGGCCCCTGCTTGAAGAGCAGTGGCCCAGCTGTGCCTCAGATCTCAGTTTAAAGTATCCCCAAGCTGAGAGCACACTGCTTAGCTCCGTCTCTGTAGCTGGCTTCCCAGCTCCAATACCTGGTAGGTCTGTTGCACTCAAACACCCCTGCTCTTTTTGTGACTCCGCAGATCCTGAGACCACACTGTCTCCACTAGGGCTCCACCCCCGTTTAGCCTCTGGAGCGACATCCCTCAGTGAAGCAGACTTCTAAAAGTTCTAATGTTGTGCTCTGCTGCTCCGCTGCTAATCAGGAGCCGACCCTTCCCCCCACATTCTATGTTCCCCTCGCTTCGGATTCACTTCTCCACACATCCTACCTTCCAGAAAGTGGTCGATTTTCTGTTCCTGGAATTATTGCTCTTCTTCTCTTCTATCTCCTATTGAGTTTGTAGATGTTCAGAATGGCTTGATAACTGTCTAGCTGAACTCCTGGGACCTAATGATATTTCAGTTTCCTACTCCTACACCATCTTGTTTCTCCTCTATTTAGTTTTTAAACATAACAGTTTACCTACCTCCTACAATGTCAGTGTATTTTTGCTCTTCCTAGCTTCCATAAATATAAAAATGTTGATCTACTGAATTAGGCAGCATAGGCTCAATATAGGGAAGAGTTTACCTACTCTCCTGCTCGGAGTTCTGCCTAGGAGGTGAAAGTATTTAGAGACCAGTTGTATTTTATACAAACTCAGTTGCTTTACTGCTGAAGATGTTTGATGTTTTGATAACTTGAGTTACCAGTCTTCAAAATCAGTACAAGGTCAATATCTCACTAAATAATGAATTGTTAATACCACAAAATATAGGGAATAAACATTTAAAAGTAAGAAGCTACTGAAGATAGGTTTTTCATATAATACAATAGTGGGTATAATATATTCTCTATTCAGATAAATTGCTAATCTCTCTGAGCATCAGTTTCTTTTTTTTTTTTTTTTTTTTTTTTTTTTTTTTTTTGCCTCTGAGGTTCTGAGGTGCGAGTAGAGGAGAGAACAGAAGGAAAGGAGATTTATTTCTCTGGGTGAAGCTGTAGATATTTCTTAACTCAAGTTAGATTTACTCAGGCCCAGGATCCATGTGGAAACACACACACACATACACACACACACACACACATACACACACACACTCATCTGCTCTGGCAAGCATTGAGGAATACAGGTGATTTTCATGTGGGGATTGGTGTCTTCTTCAAACATAATTGGTTCTTGGAAGATTTCATTTTCTGTGACTATATGAGTGAGGTCCTTATTTTCTTGTCAGATGTTGTCCAGAGACTCTTTCACTCTTTCACTGCATTTCCTTTCCATGGCAGTTTACAACATGGCTTTTTGCTTTCAGAAAACCAGCAGAGAGTCTCTCTAACACTTTAATTAAAAGAGCATCTGATTAAGTCAGACCCACCTAGTATAGTATCCCTTTTGATTAACTCAAAATGAGCTGATTTGTAACCTAATCACAACAGTGATATTCCTAGTATTGTAGTAGATTCTGCCCATACTCAAGGGAAGGCAATTATATCATCTGTCACAAGTACAGGTGTCTTACAAGCTATTTTCACCAACTGAGCCACCCAGGTGCCCCTCTTACAAGCTATTTTAAAAGCTTGTCTATCACATTAATGATAACAGGAATGCATCCACCAATATTTTTTCTTTAATCTTTATCTTATTCTTTTAAAAATTCTATTTTGGATATGAATTATAATACACATATTTTATTAACATAGTAACACTTATTTTTTTAAGTAATCAGTATTGGATTTTATTTTTTCCAGTTTTATTGAGATATCACAAACATATAACATTGTATTATTCCAAAGTGGGCACATAATGATTTGATATATATGTGCATGTGTGTAGTGTGTGTATTGCAAGATGATCACCATAGTAAATTTAGTTAACATTCATCAACTCATATAATTACAACATCTTTTAGTAATATTATTATGATCATAAATATATGCGTATTTTGGGATGGTTTTCAAAATGTCTTTACATTATGCCTCTTCTCTAAGAATTGAATGTAGTGCTGATGTTGTGGTGGTGTGAGAAAATATTATTTTTAGAAAACTAAAAATCAAGTCATTGGAAATAGCATCTAACAACTTACCTTACTCCATTACTATCTCTAAAACTGGAGTCAAAGTCAAATAGCCTGGTTTGGGTGTGCATTCATTTCCAAAGCATTCTGTACATTATAATAAATGTTTTTATAAATAGCTCTCACAGAAAGAGAAAAAACATGCCTGATCGAATTAACAATATTTTGATATAATCAAAAATTTTCTAATGTTTACATTTTACCCTATCAGAAAGGACCTTGTGATATTCATTCCATGTGTGTAGATTGTATCTATTTATGGTTTTTCCACACTCTTATTATGGCTTTCTGGAACTGTGAGGAGTAGATTAAATATGTGTGTCATCACCTCATGTAGTGATGAACACACATTGTGTACCCAGTGGATAATTGTTTCTTTCTGTTTCTTACCTTCAAATGGAGATTTATGGTTGTGTATATAAGTATTAAATACAAAAACAGTCCACTAAGATGGTTAAGAGAGATTCAGGATGATACTGTATTTTGAACTGGGAAACTGTGGGAATCAGAAATTACCCAGAAAAAGGCCAGTTGTACTTCTGACAGCTTTCAGAGTAGGGGTGTCAAGGATTATAATGTCTACTTAGCAATCGAGATATTGATGACCATAAGAATCTGACTTAGGATGTGGAGTAAAATAAACACTTAAAATGAGGGATCTATTAGTTTTTGAATCTGTAATGATTTTAAGTATTTTTAAAGGTATTCATATGTGTTCTTCTAAAATGAAACTAAGGTAGCTGCTAAGACACTTCAGGTAGCTAATCACACATTGTTTACCTTTAAAGATAATATTCAACTCAGTGATTTTGTAGTTATTTTTTGTTTGCTGTTGATAGCATTTAAAAATTTTTTTTGTTTTGTATTAACAATTTAAGAAACTTAGGCTATGATTTTCTCACTTTAAATCTTGAACTATAAAATTTTTTTCAATTTAAAAGCAGTCTTTAAGAAAGTAGTTTACGACAATAGATATTTACATGGGTTATTGCAGACTAACATACATGAAATGAAGAGGAAAGAAAAATCTGTTATTTTATTTATTATTGCAATTTTTGTTTTTAACAAGGTTCTGCTAAAGCAATATGTTTTGATTTTCCTAGAGATACCATTATTCTTTTATTGGATGAAATAGCAATTGCTGGCAGCTTCATCATCAACTATAGACTCTAGAGTCTAAAATCTGTGACCAGAAGTCTCTCTTGCTGAATAAATTAGCATGCTATTTTCTTTTCCTTTAAAAACTAAGATGACATTTCAGCTAAACTATATTGAAAATAGCTTCCCACATTAAAAAAAAAAATCTCCAGCATATATATTCTTTTTATCCTGAACTGAAAGCAAATGGACAGCAACAAACCAGAAATAACATTATCTTTCCAGCAGGTTATGGCATGGCTTAGCTGAAATAAATCTATTCATAAGTAAAATTAAGCACTTTCATTGAGACAGTGAGAAAAATCTATTATTTTAAATTATCATTTTAATCCTGGCATTTATGCATTTTTCTGACAGGTCAATAGGATTAAGTATTAATTTGCATGTTGCCTTCCATTAATTCTCTGTGTTATGTGCTTTGCAAAAGAAAGTAATGAAAGTTAAGTAACAAAAATTGATAGGCCTTAATTGGGAAAAAAAATACTACAGCACTGTAACTAGTATACCAGTTACGAAGTTTAGTTCTATTCAAAGAAATGATGATATATTAAACTCAATAATTCAAAGAAAAAAATGAAAGAATTGAATCTCGTCTAAAATTATAATCCTGTCATGGTTTATTATATATATCCTAGAGCAGTGGATTCTAAAATTGGTGACTATAGTAATCACTTAAGTTGACTGAAATAGGAACTTCCTGGATCACTTTCCCTGAGTATCCAGCTCTGTCATTCTGCAATGGGATCCAGGAATGTAGATTTTGAAAATATTCCCCAGGTGTTTCTCATGAGTGTGAATATATTCTAGATACATACACAGATATAGTCCAGATGTACATCTAATATATATATAGCTGATTCAGAAACCAGTATTCTACCTGATATTTGTGAAGTTTCTAACAGAGATCCCTGATAGGACATAAGAGCTAAAACAATACAGGAGTCCTATAAGATTTTATATTATGAATTTTATGGGTATGTTTAGTTTGGTCCACCTAACTTTCCTCAAGTGTCATACCACTATCCTTTGTCTGTGTATATAAATGTGCCTCCTCCTCAGACTTTCCTTATTAAAAATATTAAAGAGAAGTTGGCTAAGATAGACATATCCTGAATCAAAATTTTAAAACAGATTAGACTCTACCCTTGTTTTGTGAATCCCTTAATTTATCAAGATATATTGATTCATCAAAACCCTCTTAAAATCTAGAACTCAAATTATTATAAATTTAGTCATGTCAAAAAAGTATCCTTTCTGGCAAAGTGCTGAATAAAAAAACAATGCCAGACCTAGCCCATAAGGTTAAGAACATGCCTGGATATTTGAAAATTATGTAATTTTAATTTAGGAATTAAATATACCACTTAAAAACTAATTTGAATTTGTGAAGTTGTCTTCTTTTCCTTTCTTTTTTTTCTTTTTCTTTCTTTCTTTTTTTTTTTTTTTGAGAGAGAGTGAGAGAGAGCATGCATAAGCAAGTGCAAGGTGGGGAGGGGCAGAGGAAGAGGGAGAGAATCTTAACCAAGCTTCATGCCCAGCACAGAGCCCAGTGCAGGTCTTGCTCTTACAGCCATGAGATCACGACTTGAGCTGAAATCAAGAGATGGATGCTTAATTGACTGAACCACCCAGGTTCCCCAGTTGTCTTCTATTTTTGCCTGCAAGCATGGATATGTGACTTCAGTGGCATATTTTCCACTTTTAAAACTATTTGATTCTGGAATTTTATTTAGATGCATATTCAGTGCCCTTTCAGAGGTAGGAGTGAGAACCTCTATGTGATGCTTATTGTGAAGTTCTTTTCCTAAAATATGATTTTCAGAGAATTATGTTTAGAAATATTTCATTGTCCCTATGAGGAAAGAGACTTCTTTCATGTATTATTTTTCATTTTTGTATTTTCAAAAGAAGCAAAAGGTTTAAAAAATCCCATTTTCCCAGTAAAATAACATGAAAGAAATAAAACTTTCTGTTATTTAACAAGGAGACATATTTGGTAATAGGAATTGAACTAGGGTCAACCTCATCCAGAAGAATGAAAACTTTCCTGAAATAGACATTCCTCACACAAATAGTGATTCAATTACTGTATTAGTATATACACCACTGGGCTGTTGGAAAGACAAGGCATTGTGTTGGGGCATGACTTTGAAGGAAGTCCTCTTCATATGGGGGATAATTTGATACTGGAATATGGCAGAAATTAATCATTTTTCATTCAAGCATATTTACCACCCTCTCTCGTTTTTATTCCCATGTAAAGAATAAGAAGGCAAAATTTAAAGTGCTTAAATAACTTGCCCAAACTTTCATCTAAAGCTAGAAAAATGTACAGATATCAGTCTTAATAGCTCATATACTGCAATAAGAACTTGAGCTAAATCAAAAGAAAACAGCTGTCTAGGGTTTAAAAACAAAACCAAGAACTTAGCAGTCATGCAGCACTAAGAAGCCCACAAATGAGATTCAGAAACTAGTAAGGAAGAGTGACTGGATAGTGCCCCACACTTTCAGTGCAGACCCACTGAGAGATCCACCTGGCATAAAAGCAAACAAGAAACAGATCAACCTCAACTGAATTTGGGGATTTGTCCTAATACATTTCTGTCTGCCATCAATTAAAGAAAAATAATTGATCCCACTAGAAAATAGGATCCAAATTATTGAAAACCAAGAGAAAATTAAGCAACAGAATAGACCCACAGGTTATGTAGTTATTAGACTTATCAGACACAGACATTAAAATGATCATAATTAATATATCCAAAAATGAATAGAATATAATTAATACATCCAAAAATAGAATAGAATAGAACATTTCAACACAGAACTGTAGTCAAAAGTGTGTGTGTGTGTGTAATGTGAAAAAAATCCTAGAACTGGAAATTTTGATAACTGAATGAAGAATTCAATAGGTGGCTATAAAGGAAGATTGACATTGCAGAAGAGAGGATTACTGTCTAATCTTTTAAAGCAGATCTATTGAATTAAGCAAAGAATATCTTTAAGAACAAAGACCAAAAAAAAATGCTGTCATCTTTACATTTAATTAAAGTCCTAGAAAGAGAGAAGAGCCAGAAGCAAGATTCAAAGAGATATTGATCAATAATTTTTCTAATCTGACAAAAGATATGATACCAATGATTGAAGAAGATGTGAGAATATCAAATGCAAAGAAAGCCTAGGCACTTCATAATAGAACTGCTGAAAACCAAAAACAAGAGAAAATGTTTAAAAGAAGTCCAAGGGAGAGGACGTTTGTCTCCAAAGGAACTAAATGAGACAGACTGATGACCCACCTTCTTTATATGATCATCAGATATATGAAAAATATAGCATTAAGTATAGTTACAAAAAAGGACAGTTCTTTCAATTTTTGCCAAATATACATGCGTGTGTGAATACACATGCAAATATCTTCTCTTGCATTATATGTAATTGCAATTGCAATCTCTTGCAATATATTGCAATATGATCATATTTAGACAGAAATTAATGTGTGTATGTACATACACACCAGAAATGGAAAGGAAACTAAAAAGAAAAAGAAAGAAGCATGATCACTATTTCACCTAGTATAGAATAATTAACTGAAGGAGATCTTAGACTCAAAGGTAAAAGATAATACAACAAAACTTCTTGAAGGTAAACATAATCAATATTCATGACTTCGTGGTAGACAGATTTATGTTAACAAGTCTCAAAAACATTAACTGTAAAGGAAAAAATGGTAAATTGTACTATACTGGAAGAACTTCTGTTCACTATTAGGAGAGTAAAAAAAAAAATCAAGTGACAGAATGAGAGGATATTTTGACAATTTGAATAAATGCCAGAGAACATTTTTATATGGTGAGGATTTTTTGTCCAAAATACATAAGGAATTCCTACAAATCAGCAAGAAGAGGCAACCTAATAAGCTGCCTAATTAAAAATTTGGTGCTTCACTTAAATAGCCACCTAAATAGACTATATGCTCATGTATAGGGGCCGAGCATCATTCACGTTCAGGGAAATGCAGATTAAAACCACCATGAGTACAGGGGAGAAAACAATGTTGGCAAAGAGGTAGAGAAACTAGCAGTCTCACTTACAGTGAATATAGTGAATTGGCATTGCCAGCTTGAAAACTTGGCAATGTCTATTAAAGCAGAACATATGAATATCCTATAATACATGTAGGCTAAAAAAATGTGATTGAAGGTCAAAGTGACACAATGCTTTTTGTTGAGGTGAAATTCACATAACATAAATTAGCTATTTTAAGGTGTACAACTCAGTGATACTTAGCACAAAGTATTGTACCAATATCACTTTTATATAGTTCCAAATCATTTTTATTCTCCCCATATTCATTAAGCAATAAAACAAAATAACTATTAGTGGCCAAAAGTGTCTCAAGTTTTCTTCAAATTTGGAATGGATAAATTCAATAGGGTTTAATCATTCTATATAATAGTATACAAAATCAAGTGATCAAGCACAGCTACAGCTGCTATGTGAACAGGAGTACAAATTTGTATTCAAAATGCTCTGCAAAAGAAGTCAGATATAAAATAATATAATGTTCCATTATTAAAAATTTAAATAGCAACCCAATTAATCTCATGGTGACAGAAGTGAGAAGACTGGTTACTGTAGGATGGTGGGGGGAGGAATGATGCCTGTAGGAACCATAAGGCAGGCTTTCGTGCTCCCAGAAATATTCTGTAATTCAATTTGTTAAAAGACTGGCTCAATAAATGTGTTAACTTTGTAAAAATTCATCAAGCTTTATCATTTAAAGTTGTGCACATTAACTTAAATGGGTTTATTCTGCTGTTTTCTGTTATGCTTTTAAATTAAGATTTGTGTGTTCATTTTTTCTACAGCAGTTTTAGGTTCACAGCAAAATTGAGGTGAAGATATGGAAATTTCCCATATAATCCGTATCCCCGCACATGCATAGCGTCTTCCATTATCAATAGAGTACAACCAATAGAGTTGTACATTTGTTACAATTGCTAAACCTTCACTGGAAGTCCTTAGTTTATATTATGGTGCACTCTTGATGTTGTACATTTTTTGGTTTGGACAAATGTATAATGACATGTAACCATCCTTATGATAGTGTACAGAGTATTTTTATTTCCCCCAAAATCTTCCGTGCTTTGCCTATTCATCCTTCCTCCCTTCCCCAACCATTTATCATTTACTATCTCTATAATTTGGCTATCTCCATGAATTTTCCAGAACGGTCCTGTATCAGATATATATTTTGCAAATATTTTCTCTTAATCCATGGCTTATTTTCTAATTGTCTTGCCATTTTCTCTTATAGAGTAGAAATTCTAATTTTAATGAAATCCATCTTATCAATTATTTCTTTCATGGATCTTACCTTGGTGGTATATATAAAAAGTCATCACTTGTCATCCAAGTTTTCTCTACATTATTTTCTGGGGCTTTTATAATCTTGTGTTCTACATTTAAGGCTGTCATCTGTTTTGAGTTAAAGTTTGTGAAGAGTGTAAAATCTGTGTCTAGATTCATTTTTTGCTTGTGGATGTCTAGTTGTTCCAGGACCATTTGCTTAAGCTTCACTGGATTGTCTTTTTTTCCTTTGTCAAATTCAAAGATCACTTGACTACATTTATGTTCATCTCTTTGAGATCACTCTTCTGTTCCATTGATCTGTTTGTCTACTCTTTCACCAGTACCACCCGCCTTGATTACTGTAGCTTCATGGTACTCTTGAAGTCAGGTGGTGTCTTCCCCCAACTTTTCTTCTTAATATCTGATGGGATTTTCTGGGTTACCTTTATTTTCATAACATAGTATCTCCAAAATATTAGTTAAGAGGACCACAGTATTGAGCAGAATAGCTTAAGATGGTGAATGATTACTTTGAAAATTGTTGGGGTGCCTGGGTGGCTCATTCAGTTAAGTGTCTGACTTTGGCTCAGGTCATGATCTCAGGGTCCTGGGATCAAGCCTTGGGTCTGCTTGTTCCTCTCCCTCTCATTCTGCATCTCTCCCTGCCAGTGGTCTCTCTGTCTCTATCTCAAATAAATAAATCTCAAAAGAAAAAAAATGAAAAAAGTATTAACACAGAAAGGGAAGATTCTGAATCAAAGTTTGAGTTACAGAGTGGTTATATCAGCAATTTGAGATTTGAGTGAGGAAACTCAGGTTCAATAAGGAAGAAATATTTCATGAATGCTTAATTTGGAGAACTTTCACAAATTAAAATGGACATTATAAAAAACTGTCAAATGACTCAGAGTTCAAGAGTACATAATACTGCCACAGAGCCTAAACAGAAGATTTATTTTTAAAAGAAGTGCTGAGGGAAGAATGCAAGAGCTAAGATACATTGATTGATAGGAAAGAAGAAAACAATGTATGATAATCTTCTAAAGGTTTTATTTAGAAATGATAAATGCAAATATTATGAATATCTGTTGGTACCTCAAGCTGGAACTTAAAGGAGACAAATTACTTTGAAAGTGAAGCTGATGGACTTAATAAAGAAGGTATGTCAGATAAAAGAAAGTAACAGTATGTGGAGCACTCAACCCTGCACCTGGCATATAGAGAGAATTCAATAAATATGAGCTGCTA
Source organism: Meles meles (assembly GCF_922984935.1). Taxonomy (NCBI): domain Eukaryota; kingdom Metazoa; phylum Chordata; class Mammalia; order Carnivora; family Mustelidae; genus Meles; species Meles meles. The sequence goes on from NC_060072.1 coordinate 33,089,211, forward strand.
TAATAATGGGAAAAATAAGAAATAAAATAAGAAAGAAGAAAATGGGGTGAGGAGGAGGGTGGGATTGAGATGGGAGAAAAATAAGATAAAAAGGGACAAAAGAAAGAAAAAATAGCATTAACTATGAGTATTGCCATTTAAATTCAATTTTCATCTAGCCATCATTCATCATGTTGCATGCCACTTTTTAATGTTTTATGTTTAATGTTTTATAGTGATAGTCACTGTCATTATATCTTATTTTTATGTGTTTGTTTAAAATGTTTAAAAACTAACATGAAGACCAGTTTATTTATTATGAAGTTTATTATATCCCATTAAAAGATCATTATCATAAGCTTTTTATGTAAGTACAGTTTTATACATATTTAATTTTTACTAAGTTGTAAAATCTGTGCAGATGAGAAAAAAGGGAGAGAGTGTGCATTTGATAAACGTTTCACAGAGAAGGTGATGTTAGAGATGATATATGGAAGAATGAGATATGGCATGAGAGTCTTTGCTGAATAACTCCAGGAGTACCATTACATTTATGAATAGTGATCTTTTGGAGTGCTGTGGTCTATCTGAAATTCAACTTCTCTTACTGTTGGGGGGTGTGGTGGGGAGGCTTGCCCCTTTTAATTTTTCTTACTATTAATACATTTTATTGAGATATGCTTTACAAACAATAAAATGTATCCATTTCAAGTACACATTTCAATATATGCAATGCACTTTGTTAAATTCATGCTACCACCAGGGCACCACATGGAATTTTCTTCTCTTAAACAGTGTTCTCTTTGGTCAGTGTCTCTGCACCCACTTCTCTGCCTCCATCTCCAGCAAGTCATTGATCATCTTTCTGACAGAATCCAGCCATTTAAAAAATCATATTGAAAAATCACAGAAACTATTTTGCTCTTAGGAAAGGTAAAAATGTTAAATAATTCTTACATTTGAGAAAATCAGTCATACACATGCAGTCAAACTCTGAAATACTAGGTTAGTTGACATAATAAATGTCATGGCATATGCATGTCATGGCAAAAATATGGGTAAAGATATAACTTCCAATGGGATTTAAAAAAAAAAATTCTTTCTTTTCATTGCTTTTGTTTCTCTAATGTCTTTCTCCTCTCTCTCTCTCTTTCTCGCTCTTTTTTAAAGATTTATTTATTTGAGTGTGTGTGGGTGTGTGTGTGTGCAAGTGTGGGGAGGGGCAGAGGGAGAGAGAGAGAGTTTCCAACTCCCTGCTGAGCCTGGAGCCCTATGTGGGTTCCACTTTAGAACCCTGAGATCATGACCTGAGCTGAATCCAAGAGTCCGATGCTTATCCAACTAACCCACCTAGGCACCCTTTCTTCTCCCTCTTTTGTGTTTACTTTGACACTTAAAAAGATTTATTTTTTCCCTAGATAACTATCGAGGGAGGCTGCAAGTCTTACAATAAGATCAGATTCTCGTCAATCCACAGGCTTCTTACTGAAACCAATTCTGTTAAAATTTGTTTATTTTTAAAAATATATCTGATGTTTATGCATGTAATGATTTTAATTAGTAGTAAATAATAATGTTTAAGCTTTTATAAGTTTGTTGACACACCTTTTGTTACTTTAAGTTATTGCCAAGGTATTTCTGGTCATCGTTTTTTACTCAGACCAAAGTGCTCATCATAATCATCAGTTATATAAACAGAATTCTGTTCACTCAGAAAAAGGACACTGTTTTTGCCATAGGGCCAGTATCCTACAATAGTTCTTCTCCTTGGCATTATTCATCTTTTATTCATTTCATATCATTATATTCCAGAATTTTCTTTTATGGAAAACACTACTGATGCATGGCCAAAACTCATCTTGCTATGAGTGTTTGATGTGGTAATAAGTATTTAGATTATAACATATTTTATATGTTCACATATAATGCTTCCATTGACAATGTATAAAGGTCTGTTCTAAGCACCTCACCTTCATTAACTTATGATCTCTTCACAGTCAGGAATTTGAGTGTTACCATCTCCTTTCATAGATGAGGAAAAGGAGGCATGGCACCAATATATAACTTTCAAAAAATGAGATATATTCAAGCCTATTTCTATATCACTGAGATACCCACATTTTCCCCAAACATGACTAATCACATCCATAAATATCAGAAGAATGGGTTACATGATTAACTGAAGCCCTGATGGCAGTTTTCATCCTATAATATAACAGTAGATAGTATAGAAAACAATACATAGAATTCATATTACTAATATGAGGAAAAAAACAGTAAGATAATATATATGGTAAGATACCGTTGTTTCACTTGTTTTCTGTTAAGACACTGATTTTGTAAATCTATACAAAAAAGCATGTTTAATTCTTTAAGTCAGAACCTCAAGAAGTTTCATAAACCAAAAAATAGAAAATGAATACAGAATAATATCTGTGCTATAATGGTGTATTATTTTAAGAAAATAAATGTATGATTTCTCTTGACAATGTCATCTGAAGCAACCTTCCTGGGATGGGTAATTATTCAAATGGTTACTTTCCTATTGGAATATTTCAGCCTTAGCTTCCATATGATTTATTTTCATTATCAGGATAAAATGTAATATTGCCTTAGCACTACATTTCCACAAACATTTCAAATCTGTTCTTTAGAACATATATCATAATTATTTCATTACATCTTTATATATATGTATATGCTGAGTATATATATTATGTATAATATATATACACACAAATACATGTAAAAAGTTATACTGAAGCATATCCAGAAAAGTACAAACTCTTATGTGAATAACTCAGTGAATTTTCACAGTGAACATATCTCATATGTAAATATAACCTTAACAGAAAGAAAATATTACTATTATCTCAGGAAACTATTTTGTGTCTCTTCCTTGTCATTATCCTCAATTAACCCCAGTAATAATAAGTAGTCAGTAAACTGACATCTATAATTATAAGTTAGTTTTGACCGTTTTTGAAGACAATATAAATGGGATTGTACAAAATACATTATTTGTGTATAATATCTTTTCTTAACATTATGCTTTAGAGACTCACCTGTATTATGTATAACAATAGGTTTACTTCTCATTGGTGTATTTTATCATGTTCTGTTAATATTCCAAAATGTATTTTACTGCTGGACATTTTGATAGTTTTTGGCTATTGCTGATGGACTTTGGAAGTTTCCAGATTTTCAGTTTTGAGTCTGAGTAGGTGCAGATTTACCTCAATTTGCCCATACTTTCCAGAAACACCTCTGCTGTATTAGGTTTTGATCACTTGGACTAGAATTTCTGAACATCTGCTCTGTTTACAACACCGTCAGGGTGGTATGGGAGCAGAAATATTGACTGAAGAAGGGACAGTTGCTTATGCAGAAACTGTAACAATTTAAGGAGCACGTTTTGATGCCATATGTATATGCCATGATGCAATAAAACCAGGAGTGTAGTTGTTGGATCATAGGGTAAGAATATTTTCACTTCAGTATATACTACCAGTTTTTCAAAGTCCTGGTGCCAATTTGCTGAACTTTAAGCGTATAAGAGTTCCACTTGCTCTGCATTCTCCCCAAAATATTGAAATAATATTTTAGATATTTTACTCAATATGGTGAGCATGCATTTCTCTGATAAGAAATAATGTTGAGCACTCTTTCATATGGTATTGGCCATTTGGATATCCTCTTTTGTGAAGTGCCTACAAATATTTTTGACTTTAAGCATTAGACTAACAATCATGTCCTAATTAATTTTAGGAGTTTTATTTATAAGTTTATTATAAACATTATCATCTCAGTAAAATTGACATAAATTGAACTGTACATATTTAAAGTATACAATTTTATTACTTTCGACGTATACATACATTCATGAAATAATCAAGCTAATCAGGATAATGAACTCATCTTTTATCCACAAGAATTTCCTTATAATCCTTGGCTGTCCCTCACACCAGTTCAACCACCCCCTTTTCTAGTCTCCAGGCAACAACTGATCTGCTTTCTGTCACCATAAATTAGTTAGCATTTTTGGAATTTTCTATATGAGTGAAATCAAACAGTACGTACTCATGTTGTATAGCTTATTTCACTAAGTATTATTACTTTGAGATTCATCTGTATCATTGTATAATCAGTAGATCATTGCTATTGGGGAGTTGTTTAATGGGTATAGAGTTTCAGTTTTGCAAGATGAAAACATTCTGAAGATAGAAGCAGAATAGTGTGAATATACTTAACACTGCAGAACTGTACACTCAGAAATAGCGAAGATGGTAAGCTTTATGTTATACATTTTTAACTGATAAAAAATAAAATTAAAAAACCCCTTTGCTTTTTAGTTTAAATGGCCAATTTTACTAAAATAAGAAAGACTGGAAAAAGGTGAGATTTGCAAAGACATGGCAGAATCAATTGCTCTGCTTCTGTCATGTTTGAATTTTAAAATGCCTGTTAGAGAGCCAGGAATTGAGATCAGTAAAGCAGATGGAGTATCCCACTTAGAGAACAGTGGAGAGGTCAGGCTGTAGCTGTATATTTGGTAGTCAAAAGGATAGATATTACTTAAAACCGTAGATCTAGATAAGAACGTCTACAGGGAACGCAAATTTGAGAAGAGAAAGGAGTCCAGGACAAATCCAATCATTATACAGACAGAAGAGAAACCAGTGAATGAACCTGGCAATGGAAGGGTCTGCAGGTTAGGGAAACATCATGAGAAGGTGGCATCACGAAAGCCAAGAGAAGGATATGTTTCAGGAAGGAATTAGTTAACTGAGTTGACACCACTGAGGATTGGGTAAGATGGGATTTATTTTAATGGCTTGATAGACCCTCTCTGAGATGTAGTTGGGAAGGAATTGGAAAGTGAGAAAGTAGAACTTTCTAAATCTTTTTCAATAAAGAAATATGGTAATAAGAAGAAAGAAGTGGCGGTAGTGGAAAGGTTTTATCTTTAAATACAGGGAGATGTTAAAGCAGAATTTTAAACTGCAGAGAATGATTCAGTAAGAGGGAGTAATCTGATGTGAATGAGAGGAATTAGCACAAAAAAGTTCCCTGAACATCTGAAAAAGTTCATGGGTAAAGTTCAAAGAAGTTTGGTAGATAGTTGGGGCAGTCTGGATGAGTTGGAAACTCCTATACGGTGATTATTATTTTCTCAGGGAAGAAAATGTGAAGCAATCCCATCCATTATAATTAGAAAGACTGAAAATAACAAGAGAAGATATATATCTTGTTCACCACTAATCCTAAGAACTTAACAAAGTATGTATGACCTATATACTTGATAGGTCATTCTTAAATTTTAAAAAATGTTTAGAAGAAAATCATAAAAAAAATTCTTTTTGAAGTTCATTTGCAAATCATTTCCAAAATCATTGTGCCCAGAATCATCTTGTTTAGGTTCCTCAATGTATCACAGCTGCAATTACATGATAATAATTCTTGTTCCCATTTCCAATAAGCAAGCTAACTTACATAAACTTTTTTTTTAAGATTTTATTTATTTATGTGACAAAGAGAGAGATTACAAGTAGGCAGAGAGGCAAGCAGAGGGAGAGGGGGAAGCAGGCTCCCCACCCAGCAGAGAGCCCAATGTGGGGCTAGATCCCAGGACCCTGAGTCATGATCTGAGCCGAAGGCAGAGGCTTAACCCACTGAGCCATCCAGGCTCTCCTCACACAAACTTTTTTTTTTTTTTTAATCTTAGATATATTGCTTTTGAAGCAATAGTTTTAAGACATAGTTGAACAGCATCAGAAAGGACTACCTTAAGAATTTACTGTTGTTTCAACAGTTGCCTCTCTGGGTGGGAGGTTGGGGGAACAGGTGGTGGGTAATGGGGAGGGCACGTTTCGCATGGAGCACTGGGTGTTGTGCAAAAAGAATGAATACTGTTACGCTGAAAAAATAAATAAAATGGGAAAAAAAAAAAAAGAATTTACTGTTGTAATTTATCAAATTACTCCTTCCTGAGCCTTATTTTTCTCATGTGTAAGATGGAGAAAGTAATGCCCTCTTCACAATTCTGAATGAAAGAATTAAATGAGATGTTAGTGGAAAGTTTTATAAAGGCAAATGTTATGTTAAGCTAGTAGTTCACTGATACCTTAAAAAGAACAGTATATATAGGGCGTCTTCCTCCACACCCTGCATCTGTAAGTAGCATAATGAGAACATCAGCCATCTGTGCTCAAAGAGTAGTATATATCTGTCTGTAGTGATCTGAAATAATCAAAACCTTTAAGTGGTACTGATACCTACAAATACAAGTAAGTGATGTTCAGCATTCTCACTTTTAGCTTCCTTTGATTTAAAGATGCTATTTAATGAGACTCAGCAATACACAGAGTTTTACCCTTGTAGGGTATCTAAAATTTTACTGGCTTCTGGGAGACATATCTTATAAATTTTCATGATTTGTTGTTTTTAGGGATTGATATAATCATGATTTATATATTCCTAGACTGCTTTGTTGTACTTGTTTAATTTGTATAATGAAAAATAAACTATCAATTATAAAAATGCAAACCCATTCCAGAACACTTCTACACAGTTAATTCATCTTTTTTTTTAATGGTGGCATTGCTGATAACCAGGCTTTACACACATGGGAAGAAAGGCAAAGATTATGCCCTTGTGTAGCTGTAAGATCAACATATTGCTGAAATGCTAATAAGAAGTAGAATAATTTGAGAGTGCATTTTTCATTGAGGCTTACTTTTTTGATCTAGTGTTCACATTTTTCTTGGTGGTAGTAATATGCCACTCATAATCATTTAATGCTCTCATAAAAATTGAATGTTTAAAAATAAGGAAAAAACCCAGGTTGTGTGATGCCTTCATTGGTCCCATAAAAATTAAAAAGAATATAATTGAGTCTGGACGCCTTTGAAGGTTTGGGCAAAGGAACAGTGGAGTATTTAACATGACTTAGAAATGCAGCACAGTTGGTGTCAGACTCTAGGGCATATTATAGGCATTATTGATGTGGCTTCTGTGCAAAGTAGAGATGTGGAATGTTCACTTGACTTTTATCAAATAGTGAATGAAAGAGACTTAAAAATACTGGTATCTCATTCATATGTAAATAATGGGCCACATATTGTCAACTTTAAAAATAAAGACATACGGATGCCAAGTAAATCTATCAGACAACGTCATCTTGGTTTATTTATTTTGTCAAGTCTGAACCGTACATTCAAAACCCAAAGGTCTTGACATGGCAGTAGAGCGGACACTGATATTCATGGTTTCTTTAATGATATTAATCTCAGCATTGAATAGAGAAAACCAAACAGCAAGATTCGAAAGTAGAAATGTAATTGGCCTGTTTGGAAAAAGTCCACTAGGGTAACAGTGACTAGATTCAACATGCAAGTGCCATCATGATGAATGTTTACAACACTTTTTTGAGAGCCAATTATACTGTTTTTTTGTGTGTATGTGTGTGTGTGCAGGGACTGGAGATCAGCCAAATCAGTTGTATGCACAAAGCCGCTTTGGATCTGTTTTTTCAAACAAGAGCTGCAGAAAACGTTATAGCAAGGTTGACGCTTTATTCCACTCTGGTAAGAGATGCTTTCTTTTTCTTTGTTATGGTGAAAGTTTGATAAGGAATCCTTTTACACCATAATGTGGTCAGGGAGAAGAAAAGCTGTTCTATATTACAAGTCATAAAATGTTTTCCTTTCTTTTGAACTACTCTTTTTTTCAGAGTGCTTTTTGTCTGTATGTTATAGCAAAATAAAACTGAAACACTGAGTCATATTGTACGTGTTAAATTTGTATTTGAGGTAGGAGAGTCTTAAACTACTTCTACTGTTCAATGAAATGTGTTTATTTCACGTTTTATGCTGTTGATTGCCTGGTCAGGACAAAGAGGGAAAAGCCAGTATTTTCCTGATACCATGGTTGAGAGTGAATCCATGTTTTTAAGTTTTCCCCTGACAAATGATATTATTAATGTCCAGCAGCTCACCACCATAAAGCTTCAAGAACCCAACCAAATTTGGCCTTTGGGTTTATTTGCAGATATTTCTGGTCACCCTAAAAATTGGAAAACCTGGAGATAGTACTCTGGGTGAGTTTGTAGAGTGCTTTGTCACTTTAGTTCTAAATAATATAACTGTACACATATATGCAAAATACATGATTTTGTTTGTCATCTACATTTCTTTGACCTGTAATGTGCCTCAGTATTTCCATAAAAATTTCTACATGTTATAAACTCTATCTGAATTTTTATCTGTCTAAAATGACAAGAAATATATACACATACTCATAACTATGTACAAATATTTGGCATGTACACAATTCATTTTAGATAATGGCAGATAGACACATTATAGCAATGTAATCCCTAGAGAAGCTTATAATTTGAGGTTTGCATTTTCTTGGTAAAACATTGTTTCAGAAAACAATAATATAATTATTGGAAAGACTTTAGAGCCAATCAGCTTCATTTAAAGCTAAGTCTGTTTTTAAGTGGACTAGACCATAGTTTCTTTTTTTAGTAGTTACATGTGTGATTATATATATGTATATACACACACATATATATGAAAAAGTCCATTCATATATATATATTTCATATATATATTTCATATATATATTTCATATATATATTTCATATATATTTCATATATATATTTCATATATATATTTCATATATATATTTCATATATAATTATGGAATTTTAATCTAAATATTTTTATGGCTTTACCTCAGAGTAGTATTTCCAGCTTCAAAGGTATAAGCAGCTGGCAATGTCAGTTTGATATGTCACTCATAAATATTCATACTCATTTGATCATTTTAATAAGTTTATTGACTATCTTGCTAAATGTTCAACAAAAGTAAATCTGTGATTTATAAAGGAAATGGAACATATGATATCTGTACAGATTTAATGGTGATTCAATGAATGTACTTGAAAATAACTAATTTGTATTACAGTTTGGGCTAAAGACAAACAGGTAAAAGTATTTCACACACCGGAAAAATCAGGGACAATAACAAGTGCAGTGAGAGTTAATTTTTCAGATTTAAAAATAATTCTGCCCTTTAATGCATGAGAACTATAAAGAACTGTAGCAATACCATTTTCCCCCTTTTACCTTCTTTAAATTATGTGTGCATTTAACACAACTCATTTTAAGTACTTCAGCCGTGCTTATTATACTGAAAGAAATATAACGACAGCCCTGTCCCCCCAAAAAAGAGATTTTAGTTTTGTTTTTTTTTTTTCTCAAGATTTTGTTTATTTGACAGCCAGAGATAGTTAGAGCGAGAACACAAGCAGGGGAGCAGGAGAAGGAAAAGCAGGCTTCCCGCTGAGCAGGGAGCCAGATGTGGGGCTGGATCCCAGGATCCTGGGATCATGACCTGAGCTGAAGGCAGACACTTAACAACTGAGCCACCCAGGCACCAAGAGATTCTAGTTTATAGGAAACTGGGGCAAGAAAATAATAATAGTAGTAAATAAAGACCAATTATATCACAAAAAGTCCATAGAATAAAAGAAAAAGGAAGGAGGGAAGGAAGAAAGAAAGAAAGAAAAAGTCAGTCAACGTTCTATGGTTTCTGCCCTCTTAAAGAGTGTGCCTTGCCCTTAGGCACATGCAGCCAGCAACAATAGCAAAACACCCCAATTCTCTGACTTTTGTATCTTTCCCAGATTTTTTTTTAAAGATTTTATTTATTCATTTATTTGAGAGAGAGAGATCACAAGCTGGCAGAGAGACAGGCAGAGAGGAAGGAGGAAGCAGGCTCCCCGCTGAGCAGACAACCTGATGCGGGGCTCGATCCCAGGACCCTGAGATTGTGACCTGAGCCGAAGGCAGAGGCTTAAACCACTGAGCCACCCAGTCGCCCCTCTTTCCCAGATTTTTGAAGTAAATCTCAGATGTACAAAAATATCCTTGTAGGACATGGGGTGCCTGGGTGGCTCAGTCAGTTAAGCATCTGCCTTCAGCTTAGGTAATGATCCCAGGGTCCTGGATCAAGCCCATCAGGTTCCCTGCTCAGAAGGGAGTCTGCTTCTCCCTCTGCCTCTATCCCTTAGCCCCATTGATGCTCTCTTTCTCTCAATTAAATAATTAAAATATTAAAAAAAAAATCCTTGTAAGACAGCAACCACATTTAATGGCTTATGTATCACCATTTCCGTTATTATCTTTGCTATTAGAAACTACGATTGTTATTTCATACAACACACACACACACACACACCCTATTTAGAAGACAGGAAAGAAAAGTAGGTATAGCCTCTCTACCCCCTGATGAGTATGGCACAGCAGGATCTCCCAGAATATTTTACTTTGAAGCCTTTACTTTTACTATTCAGACCCAAGAACACTGCTTTTTCTATTGTCTCCTATGCCAGTTCCATCTGTCTTCTATGGCTCAGAGTCGAGGCCATTTTATATCATCCTATCTTCCCAAAAATCCTCATGCCCACTCTGGGTGAAATTATTTCATCTTAGAACATTCTTATTTTTATCATTCTGGAGGAAACTGAAGTTTATGAACAGCAGGCAAATTCAGTGCTTTGTAATCTCGAAGACAATGGGACACCTTTGTTACATATTCTCTCCTTCCAGACATCTTTTGAAAAGTCAGCTTTTCAGAAAATTATATTTTTAGAAAAGTATTTTTTGTTTTTTACATTTCCCTTGCTTTCTTTGCTCTCCTGTTTTTTGTTTTTGTTTTTGTTTTTACAGCTGATAATCTTTTACTTCATTTCATTGAAGAAAAAAAAAATCATCTAGCAGGTTCCCCACATTCTTGTGCCTCTAAATCTAAAAAGTTAACTTTCCTCTGCATCCATTTCTCTTTTCTTTCCACCTTTTATAATGAAGAAGAACCCAAACTTTCATCAGTGTTCGACCTTTCCTTTACTTCTGACTTCTCAGCTATCCACTTCACTCGGTAAAACTTTCATTCCTGATCTTCAATTCTGTTTTCTTTGTAAAAACCCTTCTCTTTGGAAGTCTTCACATTCACCACACATATTTACTCTTCTGTGGCTGAGATAGCACATTCCCCTTTAGATGTCATCCTTGTTTCTACTCAAAGACTTTTTTTTTCTTTACCCAGGCACCATTTTCATGACCGTATCTTCAGTTCTCTCCAATCTTTTTCTACCTTCCTGTCTTCCAGACTTTCTCAGGTAGTCATCTGGCTCTTGTTAATAAATTCACTGGACACTGTTCAGTTCTTATCTTGGCTTCCCACCAGTATTGAAAGGTTGACTATTAAATCCTTTTTGAAACATTTTTCATTTTACTTCTCCAGTATCACCTTCTCACATATTTGTTTTGTTTGCTTGATTTTCCCATTTTTTTGTAGTTTATTTTCTTTCTCTTTCTCTTTTATTGGACCACATATTTAAGAGTTCCTTATAACTGGGTCATGGGCTTAATATTCCTATCTCTCTTTATGTATATCTCTAGCTAGCTAGCTTTCCTCTCTCATCTATTTATCTATCTTCTATCTATCTGTTTCACTCCGTTCCTCTCTTTTTCCATGGTCTTCATCACTACAGATGGTAACCACACTTGTGATGAACAAAGATTACATATAGAGTTATTGAATCACTATGTTGTGCACCTGAAATTAATTGAATCATTGTATAACAACTTTACATCAATATAAATAAATGAACATAAAAAATAAATATCAGGGATCTTACAGTGAAATGTACCAATAGCTAGGTGCATCTTTTGATAAAATGAGGAAACACTTGACAGGTATGTTAGATTTTGGATCAATCAATAAAAATACCTTCTACCATAACCATTGTTTGATTAGGTTTTACCATGTTTCTATTTTACTACTGAATAGCACTATATATTATTGAATTTCAAATGCGCTATTTCTTTAAATATGCAAATTGATGGGAACAAAGAAAGGGAAAAGTATATGCAAGTGTAGAATTAACAGATCTTGTTACTCAGGTATTCATACCTTTTAACAAATTTAGTAATAAACAGTGAGAGTCAACATATGGCATGAGAGATAACATGCTGACAGAAATATTACAAATACTAATATAGTTGTCTTTATTTTGATATCTGTGGTATTTGAACAAAGATTCATAATGAACAGATCTTTTTTTTTTTTCATAATGGACAGCTTTTAATCAAATTGAGAAGAAATGCCTGAGAAAGAGGTATTGATGTGAAAGTTACAGCAGTCAGTTTCTTTGGGGTTACAATAAATGAAGTAAAAGAAATTGCCTCCACCATTCTTGTGGAGAATATATTTTACATTAGAGTTCACTTAAAGGAAAGTATCACTTTTATTGAGGAATATTAATGATTATATAGTGGACCACTCCAGGCAGTGTTTGAACCTTTGTATAGGATAAAAAAAATTACAGAGAAAGAAGACGAGATAATGCAGAAATAATGAGAAATTACTGAGAGAGAGGAGAATGACTTGCAACTAATACCTAATACAACTTATTTTGAAATAGTGAGAATTTCGGCAACGGAAATAAAATGTCAAAGAATGAATGGTCAGTTGCAGGTTAGAAGAGAGGAAGAGGAATACATAGAATACAGGGCTAAATCTGTCTTTAGAAGAAAATTTTTAAAAATTATATCATTTTAATCATAAACCCATAAAAGGTTAATATCTTTAAAATGTATATCTATCTATAAAATATACTTTGATTAATAAATTAAAAATTCATAAATTAAAAATCTCTGTAATAGACATGCTTCATTTTACTTCTGATTGATTTTTCTAGGCATACCATTTCTATTAATTCAAATATATGATAAGTCCAGCAGAATTACTTGCTTTATATCTATACATATAAAGTTTTTTCTTTATATACATAAAGATTTTTATATATTTATTTTATATATATGTTTTATATGTATACATATATGTGTATATATAAAGATTTTTTCTTACACTTCTTTCAAAGGTGGTTAACCTTATATAATAAATTCTTTTTTTTTTTTTAAGATTTTTTATTTATTTATTTGACAGACAGAGACCATAAGTAGGCAGAGAGGCAGAGAGAGGGGGGGAAGCAGGCTCCCTGCTGAGCAGATAGCCTGATGTGGGGTTCGATCCCATGACCCTGAGATCATGACCTGAGCCGAAGGCAGAGGCTTAACCCACTGAGCCACCCAGGCGCCCCTATAATAAATTCTTAACAAATAAATTTATGTGTGACCCACTGGTAGATAAATTAAGAAGTTTGTTAGTTGTAATAATAGCACTTTTTATAGATTCAGGTGAACACTACTGAAGAAAATATAGCATAACTCATCTCTGTTCAAATGAGCTAAGCTGGATCCTGGAGGTGAAGGGAGATACTATAGTTTCTCTAGAAATACCTCAGATACCAGGGAACATGAGATGATTTCACTTGAACAGCTGTAAGCTAACAAGTGATTTCCAAACATGTATAAGTAAATATAGTTTTAATTTTTTTAAAAGCACTAGCACCACTCCAAATATGTATATGTATGTATGTGTGTATTATGTTTTGTTACATAGGATATATACTATATATATGTATATATTATAGAGAGAGAGAGAGGAAGAGAAGGGAGCGAGGAGCTTGATATAATCATATAAAGAATAACAACTTAGGTCCAAGAAATAAAAATAGTATAAGAAGCACTTTCATCGACAGATCTCATTGCAAAATATCATCATGTTATTTAAATATATTTAGATTAGATAACCTGTTAACAAATCGTAAATCATTGTATTTTTTTTTGAGTTTCCATAGACTTTTTAAATATTTTAGCTTTTTTCCACATAAACTATCACATAAGACTTCATTTCTTTATCCGAAAATAATAGATGTATCAGCCTTTTATATATAATGAAATACTGTGGAAATATCTGCAGACTAGGTATAGAAAGTAACGTTCCTCAACTGGTAAACAACATCTACCTAAAAAAAAAAAAAAAAAATCTACAGGTAACTTTCTACTTAATGGTGAGGAACTACAGACTTCCTGGTTAAGATCTAGAAAAGCAAGAGGATCCCCTCTCACAACTTCTCAACATCATATGGGAAGTTCTGACCACTACAATAAAACAAGAAAAAAAAAAGGTGTATGTATTGGGAAGTAAGATACAAAATTGTCTTTGTAGAAGACATGATTGTCTTTATAGTAAATCCAAAGTAATTGGATATAAGATCCTCAGAACTAAGAAACAATTGTAGCCAGGTTGCAGGATATAATACTAGTATAAAAAAGCCAATCAATTTCCTATATACCAGCAATGAACAAATGGACTTTGAAATTAACAACCAATCTACCAGACCCTTGATCTTGGACTCTCAGCCTCCAGATCTGTGAGAAATAAATTTTTGGTTTTTATAGTCTATGGATTTTTGCTACAGCTGTTTGAATAAGGCTGTTATTCAAATGTACAAATAATTCTTAAAACTCAATAGTAAGAAAGGTAAGATCCCAGTAAAAAATGGGCAAAAGGACTAAACACCTTATCGAAGAAGATTCACAGGTGGCAAAGAAGCATATGAAAAGTAGTTGGAATAGAAAAGAAAGAGAAGTTAGTGACATTAGAAATTATAATGGGGTTAAAAATTAAAAGAAGATAACATGACATGCCTATTAAAATGGCAAAAATCTAGAACATAGACAACAACACCAAATACTGGTGAGGATATAGAACAGCACAAATTCTCATTATCAGTGGGAATGTAAAATGGTACAGTAACTTTGGAAGATGGTTGGTAATTTCTTATGAAATTAAACATAATCTTACCATATCATATGATCCAGCAGTCATGTTTTTTGTACTTAGACAAAAGAGATGAAAACTTATGTTTACACAAAACCAATACACAGATGTTTATAGCAGCTTTATTTATAATTTCTGAGGTTTGTATGCAACCAAAATGTCTTTCATTAGGAGGTGGATGAGTACTGTGCCACAGCTGAACAATGAGATAGTATTTAGATCTAAAAGAAATTAGCTATCAAGCCATAAAAAGACATGGAGGGAAGTTCAATGCACATGACTAAGTGAAAGAAGCCAGTAGGAGAATTACATACTGAATGATTCCAAGTAGATTCTGAAGAAGGAAAACCTATGGAGACAGTTAAAAGATCAGTGACTGCCAGGAGTTAGGAGGAAGGAATGACTAGGCAGAGCACAAGGATTTTTAAAGTAGTGAAACTATTCTGTATGTCAACTGTAATGGTGAATAGATGTCATTTTACATTTGCTAAAACTCACAAAATGTACAACAAGCAATAATAATGTGCCAGTGAATATACGTATATGGAATGTAATATACTTATCACTGGTGCAGGATATTGATAATTAGGAAAGCTGTGCATGTGAAGAGACAAAAGATATATGGAAACTCTCTGTACCTTCTGCTCAGTTTTGCTGTGAACCTAAAATTGTTCTAAGAAACAACATGTATTTACTAGGAAAAAAAAATAGACGAGGGAAAATGTGAGGCAGCAAACCTAAGGCTTGGCTTTATTGTAAATTTACCACATAGGTATCTTTGCTTATCCTAGAGTACACCAAAATGCTTGCCATAAGATGTTTACTTTGCTATTCTCTCTACCAATGACATCATTCCCCCAGATATCCTCATGGAATACTCCCCCATTTTATATATTCACTTCAAATATTACCTCCTCCAGCTTTCCCCTCATGTGGTCACTCCATATACTGTTACCACATAGTTTTGTTGTTGTTGGGTTTTGTTTTTTTTTCATATCATTTACAACTACTTGAAATTTTATTTACTTATTTGCTTTATTTTTCTCTCCTAGAGTAGAAAGACTAAGTTTAACACTGCATGGGAAGTGTGTGGTATCTTCAAGAAAAACATTGTGAGGGGCACCTGGGTGGCTCAGTGGGTTAAAGCCTCTGCCTTCCGCTCAGGTCATGATCTCAGGGTCCTGGGATCGAGCCCCACATCAGGCTCTCTGCTCAGCGGGGAGCCTGCTTCCCTTCCTCTCTTTCTCTCTGCCTGCCACTCTGCCTACTTGTGACCTCTGTCAAATAAATAAAATCTTAAAAAAAAAAAGAAAGAAAAAGGTTGTGATTATACTAGATTGATTACTCTAGTTATTCTTTCTTTGGATGGTCTGTTCTGTAATTATAGTGACATATAAGGAACACATAATATTATTTACTTAACCATAAGACTTTCTGGTTAACACACAATACACCATTTACTTATGAAAGTAAAAATAAATGAAATTTGTTTTTTCTTCATCAATTCACGTAACTTTTTGTGAGAAAATATATTATACATGAAAAGAATGAATAAACGACCCTATGATATTTCATAGGGATATTTTATTCATTCATTCCTTTCAGTTCTTCAGGAAGGCTAGTGATTAAGGCCACAAGGTCCTCTGTTTGACAACTTTTGTTTTAGTCCTGCCCACTCCTCCTTCTTATTTTTTGTGAATTTAGGGAAAAAATATAAACTCTCCCATTAATATAATGAAGGTAAGATTTCTATCACTATAAAATGATTCAGATTAAATAAGAAAATACATACATATCACTAATAAGAATGCCTAGCACATACTATTATGAACAGGTTAGTCATTACTATTTTAGGATATTTTGATGCTGCAGATATCCCTTGACAATTGTCTTCACATGTGAATGGTCAAAAGGCAGCCACACTTTCTTCCACTTCTAGTATTTTTGTTAGGTGACCATTGCATTAACACTTTCGCACTTCAGTTTTAATAACCATCATTTTCACAGTCAGTCTGTCCCTAAATATTTATATGTTCCTTTTCTTTATCACATATGACTGACACCGAGTTATATAATCAATACTAAGTCTACTTCTTGTTTTAAAGTATCCCCTGATTTGTCTTTTCCATTGCCATTATTTTACCCTAATAAGTACCTTTGTAAACATTTATGATCTATATTGTTGAAAAGTCACTAATCTATCCTTATGTGTTTGTCCATAATCAAGTCATCCAACTTAACCACTAATCAATCACATGTACGTCCTTAAAGGAATATCACTACCCCCCCCCCATTCTGCAGTAATTTAAATGCAGTAGGTTGGTAAGAGTCCTCCTAACTTTAACATTTGTAGCTTCTATCAAAGTATTTGTGGTTGATTCCTACAGTCACTGTAATGTTGGAATATGTCATCTCTGCTTCACATATTTCAACTTCCTTTCAGTACCAGCAAGCTAGCTAGAATCTACCCTTTTCTTCTTATGGTGATGGCAGAAATGTGAAAGAACAAACCGAAGAACTTCTCAAGCCTCCCCAGGCTGCTACAAATAGTCACTAACATTGTATTGGCCAAACCAAGTGACATGACCAAATCCAAAGTCAAGAGATCTGAAAGTATTTTCTGCCCATGATATGGGGGAAGGAGAAGATTATATTTTCAAAAAACAATCTAATTTACCCCTGCTATCTAAAGAAATGCTTAGAAATTCTATTATTATTTTATTGTTATAAAAGAAGCTATATCAATGATATCAAGATTATCACAATCTGGGGATGCCTGGGTGGCTCAGTCAGTTAATTAAGCATCTGACTTCAGCTCAGGTCATGACCCTAGGGTCCTGGGATAGGGTCCCACACTGGGCTCCTTGCTCAGTGGGGAGTCTGCTTCACCCTCTGCCCCTCCCTCTTTGCTCCTGCTCTCTCTCCCCACCAAAAATAAATAAATAAAATCATTAAAAAAAAGAATATCACAATCAGAAAACTTCATGTGAAAAAAGAATCAATATTAATCGATTAGCTATAATATAATTTTCAATTTTTGTGTTATAGTAATAATCACATAATCAGTGGAAAAACTTTGTCCACATATGTTACAAATATTTTTTTCAGTTTTCTTTACTTTTAATTCACATGAAGTATGTTTTGAAGTATAGAAAATTAAATACTTTCTCCAAAACTAGTAATGTAATTTTATCAACTTAATTCAATTTTTGTTTTGTTTTGAGGTATGTTTTTTATTGTGTTTTAGACCTCATTGGAAAAGACTTTCCTAACTACAGCCAACTCCTTCAGGGTGTCCACATCATTTTGTGATTTCTCTGTAACACATTAAGTTACTTTGAATTTATTTTGCTCAATTTTTTCAATAATTCATTTTCCAAAGATTTGATATTTCCTCATATTTTAAGCATATATCTTTTTATATGAAATATATTTCACTTTCCAGATGTTAAGCATAGAATATAATTAATTGAGAAATAATCCTTTAGGAAAAAGAATATTATTAAAAGCCAGAACAATTTGTAAGATTATCCATGCATGCAGGGAGTTACATATTTGCCTATATACAATTTTTAATTTTATTACAAAGTTAACCTATGGCTTTTCCTACTAACAAAACAATATTCTATAAACAATTTATGTTTTTCTAAACACATATGTTTTAATATTGGTATACTTTATTTTGAATTTTTTTAAAGTAGTATAAAATAATAAATTACTTAAAAATTAAATGTTAAGGTAAAATCCCATATATACATTTTTTTCACTCCAATTCATGGGATATATAATTTAATTCATGACCAAGCTAGATTTAGGATTTTGAAAATGTATTCATGAAAAATAATAGGATATGGAATTTAAAAACCTATATGCAACTATCTATCTGTATCTCTATCTCTTTTAAGTGTAATGCATTTTGGAGCAATTTATCTTGGTTATCTCAAACTCTCATTCATATATTTATGAGTGTTTTTTCAGGCTATTCTTGATAGAAAAATAAATAATCTGATGTACTTAGTATTCAACAGAATTTAAGATTACTGTCAACTTGAAATATTATTTACTACACACATACATATATATAAAATATCAGATTGATAGGCAGATAGATGATAGGTAGATTATGGATAGATGGATGGATAAATACATAGATATAGATAGATAGATGATAGGTAGATAAAAATATTTTATATTTTTAGATATATTTTCGACAAAATGTCCCTGAGTTCATGCCCTGAAAAGTAAATGACTATGTGAAGAGCATTACCTCCTTCCTTGCTCCTCAGATTAGATTTGCTGATAAATAAAAAGAATCAGAATTCTTCAGTGTCAGGATTTTGATGCCTAGTTCTTTACTGTGCCATGCTAATGGGACTTTCCAGCACTTTTTGTGAATGACCTGTCAATGGAACTGAGCGTTAACCGGCAGAGATTTCTTTTCTGTTATGTGACCCAGGCCTGTTCTTTACAGGTGCATATTTTTTTTTTAAAGATTTTATTTATTTATTAGACAGACAGAGATCACAAGTAGGCAGAGAGGCGGACGGAGAGAGAGGGGGAAGCAGGCTCTCTGCTGAGCAGAGAGCCCGATGTGGGGCTCGATCCCAGGACCCTGAGATCATGACCCGAGCTGAAGGCAGACGCTTAACCCACTGAGCCACCCAGGTGCCCCTACAGGTGCATATTTAAGAACAAGGACATTAGAATCAGACAGCCTTAGTTCAAAACCAAGTTCCATCACCTACCGGTTATAAAACCTGAACAATTAATCTAACCTCTGTCCACCTGCATTTCCTCATCTCTAACTTGCAAGTAATAACATCTATTTTATAGGATTAAATGAGATAATCTCAGTAAAGAATTCAGTCTTGAATTATATATAACACATGCGTTTCCTATTTCTATAACCTGTTATAAAGTAATTTGTCACAGAGATATTATACTATATTAGCTTTTAAATATTCTATGTGAATGAAAAGTTTCACCTTTTGTGACATTCTAGAAAACATATGATGATCAGATATTTTATTTCCACCAATATAAATGGAAGAAAATTGTCTATTGTTGGACAACTAAAAATACGACTTGGGATATGAAAACTTCTCCTCCTGAATGTATAGAAGGGTCTGAACATGTGCAAGTGCACGCGCGTGTGTGTGTGTGTGTGTGTGTGCAAAGGGCTGGGAGAACAACAAAAATATTTCCATAATCAAAAAGAATACATCAGTCAGTCAAGTACAGGTTCTGTCCTATTAAACACTGTATTTTTGAAGGGCCAAAAAATTAAAAACAGAATATATATATTTTAAAATGTTAAAACATTTGTGACTGTATTAATGTAGCATTATAATGATACTGTATATAGTACTACCTACCTCTCCTGTAACTGGATATTCGAAGTCAGGACTATAATTATGAAGTGTATATCCATTTATAGTCCATATCCTACCACAAAGAAATGTAGAATGAGAACATCAGAGTTGTATGCTAAAGGAAGAAGTTGGCCTCTCTTTACAAAGCACAACCCTCTTCTTTTCTAAAAGTTTACAGAATAAATCTATAAAAATAGTATCTTAAACCCGTGATTGCCTGTCTTTCTTCAATATCTCCTGCCCCTGTTAGCTGACAGTAACAAGGCATAGACTCATTAAATATGGACAGTTCCCTGCATATCATTTATACCTCAATAAAGCTATTTTAAAAATAAATTGGACACTTGGATAGAACAATGGTGTAAGAAAGTCTACAGATGATTTTTATACTTTATTCATGAAATTTAACTGAGATGTTATAGTTATGTAGCATAGCGTCTGGTACCTTATAAATTATTAATAAATTAGAACTTTATTATGATAATGTTTCCTCCTCTATTCATCTTAATATCTACCAATAAGACAGCAGGTTTTGGAGACACTGGGTGAAGGAATGACAACATAAGATTTTCCTTTTCTAAAAAGTGAAAACCAATACTAGTGATCTAAGAACAGTGGTGAAATAAAAGTTACCAGAAAGTCATTGACTGTGAAGGACTACATATTTTGAGTTTTTAGGGATAGGTGCCATAACATATTGCTTACCTAGATGAGTGGCTAATAGGTGGTTTCTATCTAATATTGAGAAAATAGTTTTTTTTTCTCTTAACATCTTTAATTAATTTATTTTTTCAGTAACAGTATTCATTGTTTTTGCACAACACCCAGTGCTCCATGCAATACATGCCCTCCCTATTACCCACCACCTGGTTCCCCCAACCTCCCACCCCCGCCCCTTCAAAACCCTCAGGTTGTTTTTCAGAGTCCATAGTCTCTTATGGTTCGCCTCCCCTTCCAATTTCCCTCAACTTCCTTCTCCTCTCCATTTCCCAATGTCCTCCACAATGTCCTCCTCCAATGTCATTTGTTATGCTCCACAAATAAGTGAAAAAAAAAAAAAAAAAAGAAAGGATGAATACCCAACTTTTGTAGCAACATGGATGGGACTGGAAGTGATTATGCTGAGTGAAATAAGTCAAGCAGAGAGAGTCGAGAAAATAGTTTTAAAATAAAAGGTCCTCATAAGATATTTAAATGTTTGTATGCATTTACATAGCTTGCTTCTATTATGGAAAGAGGGAAAAGTTTTGCATTTTTATTTATCTGATTGAGATAATATATAAGAAGCATACCATTGAACAAACTATATAGTCATTGATATAGGTGTTTATTATTATTGCTATCATTAATTTAATTAACAGTCTTTATTTGCAGAGACAGAAGTTCTCCCTATAATCAGAAGGAAGCTTTGTTATACAAATGAAAGTTTAATATCCGTCCATTTACCTTGGAGAAACTCCAAGGTATTGGTGAAGTTATATGTATGTGATACTTCAGTATTTTTATTAGAGAAAGTATCATTATATAAGGTATATATAATCATTTTATATATATATAATATATATATCATTATATAATTTTTGTATTTCATTATATAATTGTTCGTTGGTTGATGCAAGACACTCTATACCTTGGAGCAGAAAGGTGAGAGAATGGATCTGGTGCTATCTAACCCTTGCCACTGTCAGTATTCATATTGTCAAATGCACATGTAATATGTAAAACAACTTTAAAAATACCAAGCCTGTACATATATTTCTCATTCTTCTTAAATTATGAAAAAAGTCTGCATACCATAACGTCCAGACCAAAAGAGTTGGAGACACTACTTTGCTGCCTTGGCTTAAATTCAGCTTCTATTACTAATGACTATGAATCTTTGAAAAAGTTCCTTTATTTCTCTGTGCCTCACTTATACTCTATAAAATAGATACAATAATAGTACCTACTTTGCTGAATTTTTATAGTAATTAAAAGATTTAATAAACATGTTCTTAGTGCCTGGCACAAGACATTAAATTCTATACACGTGTTTAATGATGATGATGCTCATGCCCAGCCACACTCAAAGATGCTTCAGAGACTGAGAAGTTACAGCCTAGAACATTTATCCATCTCAGTTCTGTCAAATTAGTTTGGTAAATCAGTCAGAGAAGAGGTGAGCTGGAAAAAACTGGTTATTGAATATAGTAATAATAATAACAACAACACTATAGTCCTGAACTCTCTTTAAAAATAAAGGAAAAGTATGTACTGAATTTTGCTCCAAGCTAAAATGAGAACAGTGTGCACAACATAACAGAAGTTCTAACCAATTGGAGAGAGAATAGTACATTTCCACTGATTGCTACAGGAAAATGTGGGCAGAACCTAAAGAGAAGGTTCTTAACCACAAGGAGCACTATTGTTATTCTCCTTTTACAAATGTAGAAATAGAGGTTTTAAGGATAATATGTGGTAGAAATGGTTCTGGAACCCACTTTTTTAAAACTTAATCCAATGTTCCTAACACTTATTTCTTTCTATTATATGTTTTATTATTATATATAGCAATTAACCAAAGAGTCTAAACTGCGATGAGAGATATTTAATTGTTATGTCTTACATGCTAACACAAATATTCAGGTCAATTTTTCATGATTTGCTAACTTACACTATTAATTTTGATTTTTATATAACATGAGAGAAGGTGGATAGTTTTATATCCAGAAAGCATAGGTCTACTTATTTTCTCTTTGCTCTGTATCTTTGATGCTCCTTTTCTAAACATCTAGCTTGCATGGTGAATGGTTCTAAGTGGACACATACTTACCATGAAGGTCCACACATTGACTTTCTCAATATTGAGGAGGGAGAGAGTGCTAATCTCAATGTGAAGACTCATGCTAGTAATTTTCAATACATTAAGGGATGGATATTTTAATACATAAAGATATGTACTTCTCTGGTTTTTACTCTTAATCCTTTCTCCTATGAGGCTTTTTCAGAATCATTAAACTTCTATTTATATTACAGTGTAATTCAGTTACAGCATGTCCCCCACTCTTTATACATGTATGTCTGCATATATGTACACACATGTGCACACATGTACTCAGTAGGGGAAGATATCATATAATTGGTTGCCAAATTCTTAGTTATTCCATTACAGAAAATTCCATTCATCTTGATAGAACTGAGAACGAAAATACGATTTCCATACATCTTCTGTAATTTCCCAAAGACATTTTTTTTATTTAAGTAAAACATTTACAGGGTGATATAATATTAAAACTCTGTATTAAATATTTTTATTTCAAGTTACATTCCAGTAAGCAGTAAATAATAATGCTTTAAAGCTTTTAAAGCATTTCATTTTTAATATTATTTTATTTATTTTACCCTGACCATAATGCAGTAAAACATAACATTTTCACACTAATAGAAAATATTTTTAATGTCTTGAAACATTTATTAAGTAATGTAGTAAAGTTAGGAATAATTTATATCCAAGCAAACTTAGTATAGGCAATGAGTTACAAAGGAAATCTCATAAAACAGAGTTGATCTTCTAAGTCTTCCTGCATCTTTCTTGTAGCTATGCTCAGAGACCATTTTATTCTGATGTTTTTGCACATTACTTTCTGCCCATTGTCCATTTTTCTCCCCACATTGTACAACAAAATAAATAGGTGATAGCTCTTAGCACTTGACACTGGTGGGAAAGATTAGCAGGAATGTTGACTTTGACAAATCAGATATATTAAGTCTTTGCTGGAGGGACCAACTGCAGAAAAGCTGGTTTGTCATTATAACCAAGATACTGTTTGCTTTTTTCCAAAAACAAACACTTTTGATTGTAGTGTATTAAAATCGAACCTAATTGCCCACACACCTGAATTTTAAATTATTTTGCAATATCCTTTTTGGTTTTGTAATGTTCGGCAAAACATCAGACCATATCATTTTATAAAGAGAAAATACAGATTTTTGTGTTTTGGTTTTTGTTGTTGTTGTTGTTGTTGTTGTTGTTGTGTGTGTATTTTGTTTTAAATGAAAATTGCTATGGTCATAAAAATTGATTTTAAAATACTACCTCTTTGATACGTAAGTTCCTTGATGGCCAGAAGATTTAAACTCCATTGTGGCCTTATGACCAGAGCTATTCGTATGTTTTTGTTTTCATATGCTATACCAATTTTTTAAGATTGTTGAGAGTTGAAAAATACTTTTCTAAATGTATACTGATGTTCTTTTAACTGATCTGTAAGTTTTGAAGAGAAATTGATTTCTCTTCAGTTCTATTTTTAATGGTTAAGGCTGCCACCTAGGGCTTCTCACAATTCCAAAGGTTTGAGCATTAACTATATATCTGCTGATAGTATTTTGTATTACAGCTTACCATTTTTAAGAGTGGGAGAAAAGAAGGATAGAGTTGATGGAAAGGCACGTTTGAGTAGAAGAGTGTTTGAATGGTAAAATGTTTAATATAAAATCTTCTTCACATATCATAGTGTTGTTTGTGGGTCCTTGACTTCTGTCATTCTGTCATTTTGTGCCATACTAGCTCTTTTTTGAAAGAACCCTGATTCAAAGCCTTGATTCAAGAAAAATCATATTTTAAACTAAATCATTAGTAAATGACATGGTTTCTCTTCATGCACTAAATTATTAATAGTGACACTTGTGAATGACTTACAGATGAAGATTTGTGACTTCATGATTCATACTTATATATTTTATAGTTTCTTGACTCCATGCCAGATATACTTACAAATGTTATATGGGATTTATATTTTTCTCCTTACATTTTGGATTTGGTCTTAAACCTAAAGGATTTGAATAAGTGTGAGTTTTCTTGGTGAATTGTGAAATTTGAATTTGGGGAATATCTTTTTGGAAGGCTATTCAGGATGAATTACTATATACAGTAGATAGGTTTTGAGAACCAAATAAATGAGCCTCAGCTGAAGTCCACACTTAAAGATTAAATGACAGGTATGGTAAATGTAGTAGGGCCCAGTTTCTGGAAATCTAAATATTGAAGTCACTGTACCAGTGAGGATTAGAGTAGTTATCTTAAACATAGATATATCTTAATTTTTTTTAGTATAATTGATCATCTGGTCATTAATACTAATACATAAAAGTGATTTTCTTTTATTTCTGCCATGTAATAAAGACTCTCAAAGAGGGGTAAAGAAGACCAGAGGGGTAAAGAAGACCTAAATTTAAGATATGTTCTATCCAACGGAGCTCTTCCGATTCTAACCCAAATTACATTTTGTTTTGTTCTCTCACCATAAAAGTAATCTTGAAATGTGTTCCAATTTGAAGGGACATTCAGAACTTCAACCTAACTCAGAGTTGACAGTCATTCAAATTCTACCAGAAATAAAGTATCCAGTAAATATCCATACATGGGCTTTTTTAGAGCCAAATTTTTCAAGTGGTAGGCCATATGGGATTACATCATATTCCTAAACTAAAGTGATTTAAAATGCAAGTTGTTGTATACCACCCTAAAGCACAATGTGTTTTGTAGAATATTGTCCCTTTTTACATGATTTATTTTTGTGGAGAGAGACTGGTAATTTTTAGAATTTACCTACAAAGTGCCTTTATATTGTAAGCTGGTAAAACGTAGCTCAGCTCATATTGTAGTACTATAAGTTTTGCTCAGATTTAGAGAATTTGTGAATAGGGTTGCTACCTATTAATTAAACAGTAAACCCTTGTAAAAATACATTTTCATCAGAATTTACATGAATAAATACAGAGGCTCAGAGCCAGACATAAAATAGTTAAATTTAAAAAAGGCCAGGAGAAGGAATTTTATTGGCAATTCCTTCACTATAGAGAACATGGAACATTGTCTTATTTATCCCTTTTCTCCTCATATTTGCATCTCTACCCAACCCATGCATAGAAATGGTCTCCAGGGGCGCCTGGGTGGCTCAGTGGGTTAAAGCCTCTGCCTTCGGCTCAGGTCATGATACCAGGGTCCTGGGATCGAGCCCTGCATCAGGCTCTCTGCTCTGCGGGGAGCCTGTTTCCTCCTCTCTCTCTGCCTACTGTGATCTCTGTCTGTCAAATAAATAAACAAAAATCTTAAAAAAAAAAAAAAAAAAAAGAAATGGTCTCCATTCTGGTGTTCCATGTCCTACTCTAACTCACTTAATAAAGTCAAAATTCCCTTCCTTTTCCCAGTGTCACCACAAACACCCTGCACACTATCACAACCACACTGATTCCTTGAGCTTTAAGCGGTTGTGCTCCTTTTATTACCCAAGTACCACAAGATAACTTTGTGAGGTGAAATGGCCTTGCCAGTTCATCTCCATTTAAGTACTAAAACATTACTATATTTTTTTTGTGTGTATTTTGGCTTCCTTACTCCTTTTTCTAAGACTGAAATATCACCCTTTTCTTTTTTGAGACTCCTTTCAAAATTCTAAATGAGTATCTTAATTTATTCCTTGATCTAGGAAGCTGGAGCTTCCTAGGAGCTGAAGAAGTGTGATATGAATTTGTATTTATATATTTTATAGTTATTTATATAATATATTGATATATTTTGCATATCTATATATATCATGCAAAGGCTTTAGGAAAATCAGGTATCTTTTGTTTCCTTTTAATGTTACAGGATTCAAGATCTTGGAGTTTAGGATTTGGAAGGTTAGGACTTTCAGCAGGAATTTTTAACAGACCTGTGAAGTTTAAGAAATCCTCTTAACTTAGGTATAATAAACCTTACATTTATTCTCCTATATTTAGGAAATAATCATGTAATAGATCATGAGGTTATGAGATAAGGAGAGAAAAATGATGATATTTTGTTTCCCAAGTAACTTTTATGAAAACATTTGATTGAAACACACTATAGTAGGTGAAATATTTTGAAAATGTTTTATTTCATTATGCTCTAATATACACCTTTTTGCAATAACCATAATCACTCCCCAAACTAGAGAAAGTTCTGAAAATTGTCCTGGGTGGAAAAAAAATATTAGAATTTTTCTGGGAAGTTATTTCAGCAGAATATTTGACCTTCACCTTCTACTAACATTATTTTACAGAGTCATAAATGGTTTCTTGGCAAAATCCAATCAACTTCTTCAATTTTATTACTTTCTCCAGTTGTATTTACAATCCTTCTAATATTATTTTCTACTTTATCTTATCTGAAGCTTTACTTTAAAAAAAAAAACAAGACTTTGTTTCTTCTTACTAGCTCTTCTTTTGATTATCAGTTGCTGATGAGCTCAGTTTTATTCAGTATTCTTTAAAAACTAATTCATAATTAACTTTCATTTTTTTAAACAAGAATAGATTGCCTGTTTTGTGTGAAATATTCAGACAATCCATCAGCCAATCTGGCACAACCCAGACATATTTGTATATGTGTTACTCACAAATCACATGCTCCAACTATTCACTCTATCTCCAATTATTTTATAGTAGGGTTTGAAATGAGAAGATTAATATCAGAATGTTTTATCAATAGTCTTTTGAAATGGCTTGCACTATTAAAAAAGAAGAAAGGGTGCCTGGGTGGCTCAGTTAAGTATCTGCCTTCTGCTTGGGTCATGATCCCAGGGTGCTGGGATGGAGCCCCGCATCAGGCTCCCTGCTCAGTGGGAGGCCTTACTTCTCCCTCTCCCACTCCCCCTGCTTGTGTTCCTTCTCTCACTGTCTCTCTCTTTCTGTCAAATTAATAAATAAAATCTTTTAAAAAAAAGAAGAAAATTCAATGAATGGAATGTTCTTTAGTTAAATAATTATGAAATTTACTCAAGTATAGTGATTAGCCATAAAAGTTCTGGGATGTGACTGGGCTCCAGTCCTGTCTCCAATCATTTCTCAGTTGTGTGATCTTCAACAAGGCACTCATGCTCATTAAGCTTCAGTTGTCTCATCTGTACAATCAGCATAATTGCAGCTACTTCATTGTTCTCTTTCTTTTTGTTCTTGAGAAACAAGTGGGGTAGTCTCTGTAGTCTGTGATACAGAAAGCATTCCTGAAACCCTAGCTATCATTTTTATCATAACTGCCACCATTGTATTGTTATAGAAAAAAAAAATCTTCTTTCCTCCCTACTCTATACATCATCTAAAGTGTCAATAGAATTCTCAATCATAAATACTGCCTATAAATATTCCCCATTCAAATAATTTAAATATGCAAATAAATATGTTTCACAGTCAAGTATTTGTTAGTTAAAAAATGTGAACAGACACCCACATTCACAGTCAGGGCGAATGTTTAATTACAAGATATTTTTGTTTATTTTAATTTATATAAATTACAAC
Organism: Meles meles; assembly: GCF_922984935.1. NCBI lineage: Eukaryota > Metazoa > Chordata > Mammalia > Carnivora > Mustelidae > Meles > Meles meles. Next base: position 33,117,618 of record NC_060072.1, read on the forward strand.
CTAATTAAATTAGTGTTATATACAAGCAGGTAAACAGAATCACTAATTATATATGCTTTGTGTGGGAGAGAAAATGCAAATAAATTATTCCCATCAATAGATCTTACAACATTTAAATATATAATATATTTATATCTATGTTTTACTTTATTTTTTTTTAAAGATTTTATTTATTTATTTGACAGAGAGAGATCACAAGTAGATAGAGAGGCAGGCAGAGAGAGAGAGAGGGAAGCAGGCTCCCTGCTGAGCAGAGAGCCGGATGTGGGACTTGATCCCAGGACCCCGAGATCATGACCTAAGCCGAAGGCAGCGGCTTAACCCACTGAGCCACCCAGGCGCCCCTGTTTTACTTTATTTTAACAAAGTATATTTTAGCCTGAAAAAGCATGAAAAAATCAGGTTCTTTCAACATTGAGAAACACTATGATCATTGAATAGTTTAATAGAAAATGCTAAAAGACCTGTGTGTGTGTGTGTTTCTAAGATTGAGCTGTTTAAAGAACTTTCCAATTTAGTTATTCATATTGTTGTTATATATACCATAACTTAATCACTTATGAAAAACAAAATGAAAAGTATTTTATGGATGTGTAACTAATTGGTTTTCTCCACATTCTAAAAACTGATTAATCTGTACAGATCATTGATGATCACTCCTGTTGAATATATTAGTTTCCTAAGAAAACAATCTATATATAGTTTGCTCTCTCTCTAAATATATATAGCATATATATATTATATATATGCTACAACAAAATACTACAAATTAGATAGCTTAAAATAATGGGAAATTATTGTCTTACACTTCTGAGGTTAGAAAGTCTGAAATAAAGATGTTGGCAAGGACCATGCTTTCTCTGAGATGTATAAGGGAAAATCTTTCCTTACCTCCTCTGGTTTCTGGTGTTTACCAGTAATTCTTGGCAGTCCTTTGGCTTGTAGATCTATTGGTCCAATTTTTGCCTCTGTTGTCACATAGCCATCTTTTCCATTGTGTGTCTCCATCTTCACATGGTCTTTCCGATGTATCTGTGTCTTTGTCCAAATTTCTCCTTCCTGTAATGACACTAGTCATATTGAATTGGAGTCCAACCTAACAGTCTTAGCTTAATGTGATTCTGTCTGCAAGAACCCTACTTCCATATAAGGTCATATTCACATGTACTGGAGGTTAGTATTTGTGTATTTTTCTGGGTGACACAATTCAACCATAACACTGAATATGTTTTTGTTGTTGTTGTTGTTCCTGTCCTTACTCAGCCTTTCATAGTCTCCTCCTGGTTGCACTTTCTTGTCTCTTCAATGAGCACCATATTTATAATACTCATACACCTTTTCTTGTTATTCTACAAGCTCCCATCTAAAAACCTTCCTACCCACAGACTTGGAAAAAAAATGCTTTCTATTCTTCTGCACATATGTGACTGTATAGTTCTGAAGGCAATTTTGAAATTGATAAGACTGTTGCCAAATATAGTGTCAATCCTCCACTGGATAATCAGTGCCACTTGTCAGTATTTCATAATGTCTTAGCTAGTCTCTCTCCTTAGCTAGTCTCTCTATAACATGTCTTAGCTAGTCTCTCTCCTTAGCTAGTCTCTCTATGACAATTTAAAAAAACAAAAAACCTTCAGCCTTTTAAGTTCACTACCATCTCAACATACACCTCATTCATAATTAAATTAATTGCTAATTCACAAAGAAAAATTGACTCTTGGAAGGAGAATCATTTACCTCACAAGTAATTTATCTTGAAAAGATGTACCACATTTCCTTCCATCTCAGCAAAAGAGATGTTCCTTCTTCTGAATAAGATATACCTCCACTGGTTTTGCACCCTGTCTACCCTTGGTTAAAAATCTTGATTTAGTTAATATTTCCCCTCAGTCCATTTTCAATATCTGCCTCTATTGGATTTTTGCCCTTAGCAAACAAATTTGTTAATATATGCCTCAATATAAAACAAACAAACAAACAACAAAAAAACCCCAAACAAACCAAAAAAGTAAAATGCCCTTCCTAGAAGCCTGTTTCCCCTCTCTAAAAATGGCATTGCATCCCCTTCGTAGGCCTCCTCTTCTTTTTTAAGAGTGATCCTCACCTGCCTGTATTTCTATTTCCTCAAATCCTACTTACACAGTTGTGGCTTCACCTTCAATACTCCACTGAAACTACTATGAAAAAGCGCACTAATGATTATTACTTGCTACATTTCAGTACACGTTCAAATAGGATTTTGGTCATTTGTCATACCTCCATTCTTCTCCTTGATTCCCTTTTGTTTTTCTTTCCAAGAATCTTATGAAGGTCTAAATTCTGTTTAAATATTAAAGCAAGTTGAAATTATAACCTTTCTCCCTCTTTTTTCTTTTTTAAAAAGATTTTATTTATTTATTTGACAGAGATCACAAGTAGGCAGAACAGCAGGCAGAGATAGAGGGGGAGGCAGGCTCCCCACTGAGCAGAGAGCCTGATGTGGGGCTCGATCCCCGGACCCTGAGATCATGACCTGAGCCAAAGGCAGAGGCTTAACCCACTGAGCCACCCAGATGCCCCCTTCTCCCTCTTCTTCCATCATTCTATATATTTTGCTTAAGTAATCATATCCACTCTCAGAATTTTCTCCAGCCCCAAACTGCCCTTCTAACATCATATTCTTTGTTTTAGTCCTTATACCACATTATTTATACTTCCAGCTATCTCTTAAATCCATTTTCTTTTCTCTATCCTCAAAATTCAATCCAGTTTTTCTTTTCCTTTTATTCCTTATTAACTATTGTGAAAGGTCCCATGTTCCAAACTTTTTATCTCAATAAATCCTATCCACGGCCTTGCCAGAATGATTTGCCTAACACTCACATGTTAAGGTACTATTCCCTGGTCTTAAAAATCTTCAAGGGTTCATGGTCTCCATTGTTTATTGGGGAAAAAAATCTAAACTTTGATTGCCATCAAGGTACTTAAAATTATGGACATAGTCTCTGCCTCCAAACTTATGTTTCATTACTTCTTCTTTTTGTTTTAATTAATTAATTTATTTTTTTAATGAACATATAATGTATTTTTATCCCCAGGGGTATAGGTCTGTGAATCGCCAGGTTTACACACTTCACAGGACTCACCATAGCACATATCCTCCCCAATGTCCATAACCCCACTCCCCCTCTCCCAACCCCCACTCCCCCCAGCAACCCTCGGTTTGTTTTGTGAGATTAAGAGTCACTTATGGTTTATCTCCCTCCCAATCCCATCTTGTTTCATTACTTCTTAAGTAATAACAGCACATTCCTTTGTGTTCACATGCTCTCTACCTGGTCCTCATCTCTCTCCATTCTTACCTGCTACCTTCACAGGCACAGTGCTGCAGTCACCTCTGTATATGTAGTTATTAGTACAGTGCCTAGTATACCATGGATGTTAATGAATGTGGAATGAATGATATTGAGGAAAGAGAGTCTGACATCCCTGTCATTCAGAAAGCTATTCTGGGGCGCCTGGGTGGCTCAGTCAAACATCTGCCTTCGGCTCAGGTCATGACCCTAGTGTCCTGGGATCAAGCCCCATATTGGGCTCCCTCTCCAGCTCTCCGCTTGCTTGTGTTCCTTCTCTTGCTCTCTCTTTCTGTCATAAATAAATAAAATCTTAAAAAAAGGAAAGCTCTTCCCATTTTGCCCCAATTAGAGCACCTAAAATTGACTGAGCTCTCTTCTGTATCTCAGGTTTGCTGATGCAATGATCTAATTCTCTTTTGCTAATTACAAAGAATAAGTTGCTGCGACCCAGGTGTCACTTTGCCTCTCTTCTTGTCTTTCTCTTCCCGCAATTTTCCCGTAGATTACCAGTGCATTGTGCTGCTGGGATTGGGGTGGAAAGTAAAGAGAGATTTGTCTAGCGCCGCCAACTGAAACTCAGGATGCACCTTGCATTGATCATTGTTATAAATTCTAATGTGATGCAGTCCAAATAGGGCTCAGTCTCATTAAGGGTTAAATTTACTTTTCAGGGAGATAGGGCATTTGGCCTATAAAATGAACAATCATTTATAACAGGTATGCAGCCGCTTCAAGTAGCTACTGCTTCTACTGATGAAATTAGGGAATTGTCAGTTTGGGAAAAGTGGCTTGAATTAATAAGTAGTCTCCCCATCTGGTTCGAAGCAAAGCTGCCCTGTAACCACTACGCTTGCAGCACAACATCCAGTCCCCTACATAGTGAAAATAAAAGACTCAAAAATAAACGAAAACAGAAAAGACACAATGATTAGTATTATAGATCTTCAACATGAACTAAATTTATTTTTGCTCAGAGAAAGTAACTAATGATTGTTTTAAAACATCTGTAGTCAAGAAAATCTTGTTATAGCTCTAAAAAAATGAGGATTTTTCTGACAACTCATATATTGTCTAAATCAATAAAAGTAGCTAAAATGTGCTCAGCATTTTCTAAAAGAGGCTCTTGGGTTTGAAATTATTCTTATGAGAATAGGATTAACTTGCTACATTTTGCTGAACAAGTATAATATTGTAAACACTATACTCATGAGGGGAATAATGAAAAAGCAAGAATCTATTTTTCTGTACAGCATATTGATTGATGCATATGATTTCCTGGTCTGAGAATTTGTTTAACACTAATTAAAATCCATTCTTAGAATCTTCAGGTTTATTTTTTACAATGGTCAATCTAGTTCAAGGACTTGATCCGTAATTAATTTAGAAGCATAGAAACTATCACATTATTCATTTTATCTTTTGCTATCTCTCTTCTCAATGGTTTATCACAGCACTCCTTAATTACCTGTAAGGAACTTAAATAAATAAACAAAAAACATCTGCAGGTTTACTTGAGAATTTTTTTTCTGAAATGCTTTCTTATTCTAGACAGTCAAAACCTGCTATTAATTATATATTGTGCACAGACAATTCTCATTAGTCACAAAGCAGTTACCAAACAAAGCAATTTGTTTCTGTCCCTGCCTCTTTCCCTCCCTCCTCTCATGCCTCTCACCCTCTCTCCATCCTACTTTCCCTCTCTTCCTTCTCCTTTTTCTTCTTCTCCATCCTTCCCTCCCTCTCTCCACCTTTTCCATTATATTAACTTGGCTAAACTTCAATCAGGTTGCATCCAACCCTCCTGTCTATAGCTGGGAAACTGAAGATGGTGGAAGAAAATGATAGATGCTTGACCCAGTTTTATGGTCAAGTCATGAGCGCATGGGCCCTTTGTAGTGACATCACAATCCTACTGCATTTCCTTGCAATATTACTGTCGTGAATCTTATTTTATAACATCTCTGCTCTGCTCAACTGTCTTCCACCTTCCGCATCTCCTGACTTTCACCTGCCTCTTCTTTTTTTGTTTTACTGATGGAAGTTCTCAGAAGAGTATTTCCACACCATTGTAGTTTACCATCCATACCTCTAAGGCAATAGATCTTATTCCTTCCCACCTACTTTAGATCATAATCCCATGAATTTGTCATATGTGAACTTGGGTTTCTGGCTATATATATTCTTCTGAATTCCAAAGTCTTATGTTCAGTTTATTAGTCATCTTACCTTCAGGCTCAACATCTCATTTTATTCATTTTCTTCTGAAAAATCCTTGCTTGTTATTGCCTTCCCACTTAGTGTTTTAGCCAAAACCTAGAAGAATGAAGTCACACATCACTCTTCCTTCATCCTCACAGTGCATCCCACATTAATTTCAGTTTTTATCTATGAAATGTGTATTTACAGTTAGTCCACAATCCCTTCATTCTTATTTCAAGAATTTTTGAAATATACTCAAACTTGTATCTGGGCTATTAGAATACCTCCACAGTTTATCTCTTTGTCTCTAATCTCGATCTTCCATCCATCTTGCACAACAGTAATCAATCAGTAATCAACGTAAACACAAATGTAAATAAATACATTTCATGGCTAAAATGCTTTATACCAATGCACTGTAATAATTCATTGGTTAAAAGGATATGCTCTGAAGTAAATAACTTAAATTTAAGTGATAGCTTTATCACTCTTGGGTTTTACTTAATTCTTGAAGTTCTTATGCCCTAATTTCCTTGTCTATAAAATAGGAATAATAATGGTATTTTTTAAAGGCTTACCTTAATGATAAAATGATATGATATATATAAGGATCTTAAGTGCTTAGAACACATCAGTTTTATAAATGCCAATTTGCAATATCATTATTACTATTTTTACTTTTAATTTTTTAGGTGCTTCAATCATGACATATTATTACTACTGTTGTTACTCTTGCCAGTACTTTGCATAATTCTGACAACATAGTGTTTCTTGGCTAAAACTTGGTTGGCCCATAAGTGCCTGGGTAGCTCAGGGGGTTAAGCACCAGACTCTTGATATCAGCTCAGGTCACAATCTCAGGGTTCTGGGATCAAAGCCTGTGTGGGATTCCCTGCTCAGCAGGGAGTCTGAGATTCTCTCTCTCCCTTCCCATGCTGTCCCTGTGCTCTCTCTCTCTCTCTCAAATAAATAAATAAATCTTAAAAAAAGAACTTAGTTGACCAATGAATAAACTTATAGTTACCTTTTATTAATATTTGTATTCACTAATTTCTAGAAATAAAGTAACTTAATGGAATGAGTACTGAAGAATTTAGGATTTATTGGAGTGGTATAATGAATAGGAATCCTTTGCTCTCCCTAATCACTTACTTTCTTAGATGTTTAGTGTATCCATTCATAAGCTTAGCCCTTCTTTCCCTGTTACACTGCTACAACCCAACCAGCGTACACCCTTGGGGGCATCACAGGAAAATATGTCAGAATGGAAATGTTGGAAAAAAATTTTTTTTCAGAAGTAATTGAATAACTGAACCTAGATAGCCACTAACCATTCTGGAAGAAGTTTATGGAACTTTGGGGGAAAAAATTAGCTAGATACTATTTAGAGGACAGCAAACAGGATCAAGGAAATATATGGATATTTTGTTCTAGAAAGATGGGAACTGGAATTCTTTCATTTTGAATAACAAGTTAAATAGCAAGTTCAATCTAGTTCCTACTTCAAAGAGGAGAGAACAAAATAATAGTTTAGCATGATTGATTTGCTGAGTGATGAACATTACAGAATTTATTTCTAATATATATCACTGACTAAGAAATCTTACTATAATTCTTCCTTTAATAATAGACTGTATATGTGAATTTCAGGAAGAAACTAACTTTGATAGGCAAATTTAAAAAAGCAAACAATAAATAAGAACATATAAAAGAAAAAGTTGTAACTCTCCAATATATGTAAAGATATGTGTATACCATTTACTGAATAATACTATATTTATTCCAGTTATATAAATGACAATGAAAAAGCTATTTTACTTTCTTCCAGATAATTCTGTTTCACAAAAATTGCCTTAGACAATGATAAAAATCCCCTAAGAATACTCAGTTTATCCCAGAAAATAAATGGTTTCACCCCTTAAATATACTGTGGATGATTGGAAGTCTATAATAAGTCATATTTTTATTGAAGGTTCATACCACAAGGCATACATTTTTACAAAACCAAATGTCATTTTGATGTCACCCATGTGTGCATTCAAATACATTTTATAGTCACACTGTTTTTTTTTTATTTTTTTTCCATTTTATTTATTTTTTCAGCGTAACAGTATTCATTCTTTTTGCACAACACCCAGTGCTCCATGCAAAACGTGCCCTCCCCATTACCCACCACCTGTTCCCCCCACCTCCCACCCTTGACCCTTCAAAACCCTCAGGTTGCCCCAACCTCCCACCCCTGACCCTTCAAAACCCTCAGGTTGTTTTTCAGAGTCCATAGTCTCTTATGGTTCGAGTCACACTGTTTTTTAAACCACAAGAGCTTTGGTCATTCCTGCAAATGTGTGTATGTATGTCCTGAAAGTATCAAAATACAGGAAGTATTTTTAATCTGTCCTGGAAAGTTGCCTGGCAACAACATTAAAGTCCGTTGTATAGCAGGGCACAATATCTGCCCATGGTTAGATTGCTATTTATCTTCATTATATCTAAGTAATTTAAGTTGTCAGCTCTCTTGTGACTATTGGATATCTGTTAACTATACATTAAATGCTTGACTAGACTGAGCTTCCAAAAAGGAAAAAAAAAAAAAAAGAGCTATAAATTTCTGTGTTGGGTTTAAACCTATGGCAGACATAAGGCTACAATATGTCTTCATCTTCCTGGAAAAACATTGTCTTTCTACCAAATGTGTACTAAATGGACCTTACAGAGTAGTGAGGGGTATGATTTATTCACAGATTTATGCGGGATAAACAGTTTTATGACACTAAATCAAATTGCACCTGAGGGGATTGTTGAACCAAACAGCAAACTGATTAAACTTAAAAAAAAAAAGGAATATCCAACTCTAGTAACCTCCACTTTAAAATGACATTAATCCTACTGAACCCAATGGAGTATGAATTTTTAAGCAAATAAAAACTTCAACCAAACTTTCTTTTCTTTCTCACAAATACTGAACTCTATATGCCGTGTATTCTCACAAAAAATGTTTTTAGAATAGTTAAGAATCATCAAACATGATGTAATTGTTTCCTCTTTGTAGCTGTTAGTTATATCCTACCAGCAGGTATAATCTTAAGGGGCATCTTCCATATAATTTGATATGTAATACCAAATACTATAATGCTGAGAAAAGCTCTTTTAGTATATACCCTACAAGAATATTTTTAATGGGGTGCCTGGGTGGCTCAATGGGTTAAGCCTCTGCCTTCAACTCAGGTCATGATCCCAGAGTCCTGGGATCGAGCCCCGCATCGCTCTTTGCTCGGCGGGGAGTCTGCTTTCCCCTTTCCCTCTCTGCCTACCTCTCTCTCTACTTGTGATCTCTGTCTGTCAAATAAATGAATAAAATCTTTGAAAAAAAAAAAGAATATTTTTAATGAAGATATTAAATTTTACCACATATTTTTAAAAAAAGTATTAACTAAATGAGTACTAAATTTGTTCTTTATATATAACATGTTATTAAAGATAATACAATTGTTAGGAAATATATGAATCAAATGGTGAATAAAATGCAAATCCTGTTTTTAACCATGTGTGCAAGTTGAATATATCATAAACAAAGACAAAGGCAATTACTTTTACTTAAATAAATAGAGCAGTTTCCTAATTTTGCATAATAATGGATGATTATGTTTTTTACATCCAATAAAAATACATTGCATTTATTTGCAAATTTAAACGCTGATGTCATTGGCTATCATTAAAATATAAAATATCAAAAGTATGTTATGGTAAATGACTTTTAGGAATTAATGATAATAGTTTGGAAAACTTTGATTTGCTTTGGAATAAATCCCATTAAATTTTACAAAATAATGTTTCCAGGAAAATTTTCCTAACCAAAGATATGATGTAGATTGTTTTTATGTCTGAGTTTTTAATTAAGGACAAATAAAATCATAATAAAACTGGCATATACTTATATACTTGTTTTGCCTCTTCTCAGATAATAATGGTAAATAAGATGTTTTGCTATCCATTAAATATCAGTTATTTCTTTTTCATAATGAACATGTTGTGTTATATAAGGGAAAACAATATTTTTTCTAAAAAATAAAAGTAAAATTTTTAGTCATTTTCTGCTATTTAAACATGTAACCTAAAATTAAGCATTTATTTTCAGAAAACATATTTCCTTTGTATTATAATTAAAAGTAGATGATTTGTGAAGCCTAGAAAAACTAAAGATTTCATTCAACTGAACGGTAGTGTATAAATTCCTGAACTATCAGAGCAGGTGGAGTCTTTTGATAATGGTTTAATTGACATAATCCGTAATTCTACTCTACCTAAACTTTAACCACAAGAAATGCTTCTCTATTTTGTTTTTTTCCCTGACATTCTTGATATCTCGATTTACTATTTGGAGTTTGGTGAAGTGGTGATGGTTGAGAACTAACCTTTGCTATATGACTGTTGTGAATCTAATGCCATTGAGGGCCCTTGATATCACGAAAACATTTAATATTTTACTGATGCTAAGGGGCTGACAATATTAGCTCATTTTAGAGATAAAGGAATAGACTTTGATTAGTAAATGGAGATATTTAAATGGAGCATGGTGCATTGTTTAAAAGCCTGTGAGCTTGGCCCTTGGTGCACTGCTCTCTTTGCCAGAAAAACAAAAAAACAAAAACAAAAAAAACAAAAAACTTGTGCTGAAAGCTCTTATTTGATATTTCACTTTCAACTCTTTTGGATAGGATTTTGGTTTCTCTATTTAAAAGTCACCTCATATTTTAAAAATTCTGACCAGTCTCTGCTGGAAGTTTTGTCAAAGTGTGAGTTCAGCTGGGGTCCCTTCAACTGTGTCAGCTTTTATAGTGAACTACTTTCTTGAAGACTCTAAAGTTCCCTTTTTTTTTTTTTTCAGTTCTCAGCTTCTGGTGCACCTTTTTTAACATTAAAAATTTTATTTTGAGAAAATTGTAGATTCACATGGAGTTACACAGTAATACAGAGAGATCCCATGTACTATTTACCAAATGGTAACATCTAGCAAAACTATACGACAGTATCACAACCAGAATACTAACATTGATATAGTGAAGATAACTGAACATTTTCCATCACTTCGAGCATCCTTCCTGTTGCCTTTTAGGGCCAAATCCACTTCCCTCCTATTCCCACTCTGCTTTTAATGTCTAATAACCATTAATTAATTATTATTTCTATAATTTTGTCATTTCAAGAATGTTATATAAATTGAATATACAGAACATATCCATTTGAATTTGGCTTTTTTTTTTTTTTTCACTTAGTATTTAACTCCCTGGAGATTCAACAAGGTTGTTCATGTATCAATATTAATTCCTTTTTATTGCTGAGTAGTATTCCATTTTATAGATGGACCACAGTTTATTCACTCATTTATAGAAATCTGGTTAAACTGTTATGGATAAAGCTGATATAAATATTCTTGTACATTTTGTTGTGTTTTTTCTTATAAACATGTGTCTTTATTTCTCTGAGCGAATGCCTAAGAATTCAGTTGCTGGGTTGTATGGTAGTTATATATCTAGTTTCTAAACAAACTGCCACACTGATATCTAGAGTGACCTTATCTTTTTATATTCCCACCACCAACATATGAATGACCAGTTTTATTGTATTCTTGCTGGCATTTGGTTCTGTCACTAATTTTTATTTTAGCCATTTTGATGGGTATGTAGTAATTTAATTTACATTCTTTTTGCCTATATGTGCACAGTTGTTCCAGCACCATTTGTTGAAAAGAAATCATTCCTTCACTGAATTGTTCATGCAACTTTGTCAAAAACCAGTTGGATAGGGGCACCTAGGTGACTCAGTCGGTTAAAGCCTCTGCCTTTGGCTCAGGTCATGATCTCAGGGTCTTGGGATCAAACCCTGTATCGGGCTCTCTGCTCAGCAGGGAGCCTGCTTCCCCCGCTCTCTGTCTGCCTCTCTGCCTACTTGTGATCTCTGTCAAATAAATAAATAAAATCTTAAAAAAAAAAACATTTGGATATGTCTGTATGGATTATTTCTGGGCTCTATGTTCTGTTCTATCAATTTATGTATCTATCCCTTTGCCAATACCACAGATTTGATTACTGTAGCTATATATTAAGACTTGAAATCAGTGAACTGATTTTGCCAACTTAATTATTCTTTTTCAGAATTGTTTTAGGCATTCTTACCCTTGCTTTACCATATCAGTTTTAGAGTAATATTGTCACATATATATGTAAATGTTTCTGAGATCTTGATAAAAATTGCATTAAACCTATTTATCACTGTGGGAGAATCGAAATTTCACTATGTTGAGCCAGTCAGGCCATAAACACAGTAGGTCCCTACGTTTTTTAGATATGCTTTTATTTCTTTCAATAGTGTTATATAGTTATCATTGTGTGAGTTCTGTGCTTACCCATTTACACTAACACCTAAATATTTCTCTTTTTTGAATAATTATAAGTGGCATTGTTCTTTTTATTAAAGACAAAATTTTTTTTTAATAGAGAAGTGTGAAGGTACAGAGTAGAAGGTACTTGAGTAGAAGGTACAGAGATTTTCTATAAATCTACTGCCTTCATATATGCATGGCCTTCTCATTTGTAAATGCTATTGTATCTTTAATTTAATGTTCATATGTTCATTGCTAGTACATAAAAATACAGTTGATTTCTCTGTGTTTATCATGTATCATGTGATTATTTCAAACTTACCTTTTAGTTCTAGGAATATTTTGTAGATTTCTTCGGATTTTTCTGCATAAGATGATAACACCATCTTCAAACAGGAATAGTTTTATTTCATCCTTTATTTTCTTGTTAATAAGCGTAAGATAGAAGGGTTTGACTTGTTCCATGGGCCGCTTTTTGAGCTTCTAATCAGTGACCCATCATTCAGGGACATATCCATGTCCATCCAAGAGACATAGATATGAAGCAATAGCAACTGGAGAAAACGGTAAAGATCAAGATGATTTAAAACAGAACTTTGGAGGCAAAGTCACTGAGTTATCCCTTGGTTTTATTGAACCACTCCCTTATTCGGCACATATGTATTAATATATGCAATATGCAAAGTCCTGTGCTATTAGCTGGGGACATAGAGAAAAGGACCCATTTCCTGTTCTCCATGAAATTCTTCTGTATTTTTAAACATTTCAATAGAATATGGCAAATGCTATGAGTAAGACAAAAGTAATAGTGGGAGTTTTGATACTATTAAAGCAAATAATGTATTAAAAGATTAATGAGTACAATAACCAATGTAAAAATACAAAATGCAGCCATCAGTACTTGAGAATTCTTATTCACTATTTCTGAATGAGGCTTTGAAAAGCATAGATTTTTACAGTTTTTATACAAGTGGTCTTCAAAATGTACTTTGAAAAATGCTCCTGTAGTGTAGGTTGATGAGTACTTGCTAAGGAACATCTGCGTTTAAAAAAAAATAAATTGGAGAGGGAAGACTAGCCGGAAATGACACAAAATAAGTAGGCAAAGATATTACTGGAAAACCACAGAATGCAGTGTCTCAGAGTTATTTTTATTATAACAGTTTAGGCTGGTATAAATCACTACAGATGTATTTTAATCTTTTTCATGAATGAAGCCAGTTAATTCTAGTTTTATTTGCTCTAAAGGGATAATGAATTATATAAAAGTAAAATATGTAGCACGACATTGTAGACACTGGATTTTTGTCTCTCTGCCCCATCTACCATGTCCTGCTTTTTTGCATTCTACCTCAGTGTTCTAAAATATATACCTTTGCTTTTTGTTATTGTTGTTGTTAAAGAAAAGATACAGATAAAACATAGATAAAATTCTTCGAGTTGAAATGTAAGTGGCCAAAGGATCCAGTCAACATCCAGATAATTGCTTATAGCATTAACTCCCTGCAGGTGGTCAAATGCACCTTCCCTCTAGCCTAAAGATACTATATGTTGGCTTATTAAATTTAAATTTAAAACAACACTTACAAAAAGATATGGTGGGAGAGCAGTCTTTTAAGATGTGTGGAACTTGTTAATCCTCATGTCTTTTACGCTACGAAATTATTTGATTCTAAGCATTTATTTACATAAATGAATAATTATAAATGAACAGGTTTTTAGTCAAAGGTTCTCAATTTGCCAATATGTAAGAATCTTCTGTAATGCTTTTAAACAGTATGATATAGAGATGCTTCACTCCAGAACAATGATTAGAATTTTTGAAATGGGACCTAGAAATCAGTATATTAAAATATGTCCCAAATGACTATAACATGCATCCCGTTTTTTGGTCCATTAGTTGAATATAAAGGTTTAAATTTCACCCTTGCTTTTTTACTCATTTTGCATTTCACTCGCCATTTTACTTCATAAAATGTTCATAGAATCCACAATATTATTGTTTAATACTAGTTATTATCTGGAGGAAATATTCAATAGAAAAAATAGCAAAAGAAACAAATAAACACAACCCAATAATATTTACTTTACATTTAAATGTAGGCTAAGAAAATTGGTAGAGAGGAAATTATACTAACTATATAAAAGTTTCCAACTTAGAAAATGTAAAATTATGATTGGGCTATAATTCAACATAATATTTTTCTATAGCATTTTTATTAACTATATACTCATAACACTATTTTTTGCAACTCTGAGACATATTAACATGCTCTGTAAGAATGTACTAAATATATCACTACCAACAAGTACACACACACAAAACAGATGGGTCTTTGTTGTGAAGCCACTCACTTTAAAACTCTGTTGTCCATTTCAAGGGAAAGAAAATCAAGGACTTATTATGGTATTATAGTTACTGTGCACTGAATTGCAAATCCTAAAGGCCACTGCACTTCTAAGATATAAGAGCGCAGTGCTACACGTCAAAAATCCTCTTTGGGGGGCGCCTGGG